>NC_057799.1:555286070-555297748 GCF_018294505.1 Triticum aestivum | reverse complement strand
ATTCCAATTTCTTGAATTTAACAAGATGCATGATGCTGATGCAACTAGTTACACACGAATTCTAGGGCTGTGACAACTAAATTCAAATTCAAATAGGATAACGATTTAAATTCAAAGTCCCAAAATATTCCTTAAAAATGTTCATCATTTTTGGTTGGGCTCAAAACCTTTTCCAAAATATAACCAACATTATTTAAGGCTATTTTGGAAGCATTGAATGCATTTTTAGGGTTTTTCCCCTTAATTGATTTTGAGGCTTTGAAATTCCCTCAATTCCAATTTCTTGAATTTAACAAGATGCATGATGCTGATGCAACTAGTTACACACAAATTCTAGGGCGGTGACACGCCATCCGCCAGTCCTGCCGTTGCCACTGCCTCTTCATCGACCTCCCTCTGTGCCACTAGCACGGCGCTGACCACTTGATTTGTTGCCGCTAGATACAACAACAATGGCTCTTGTGGTTTAGGCGCAACTAGTATCAGTGTAGAGGAGAGGTATTTCTTCAAATCCTGAAGCGCTGCTTCGGCCTCTGGGGTCCATTCCATTGGTCCCGCCTTTTTCAAGATTTTGAAAAAGGGAAGGGTACACTCAGCAGACTTGGAGATGAATCTGCTCTTGGCGGCAACGCAGCCAGTGAGCCGACGCACATCCTTGATCCGCTTGGGCGCCTCAATCTGCTCAATAGCCTTGATCTGATTTGGGTTCGCCTCGATCCCACGCTGTGACACAAAGAACCCGAGAAGTTTGCCGGACGGAACGCCGAAGACACACTTCTCAGGGTTCAAGTTGAGGTTGATCTTGCGCAGATTTGCAAACGTCTTTTCTAAGTCTTGTATGCGTGTTGCCCTGTCCTTGGTTTTGACCACTATGTCATCCATATAAGCTTCCATATTTCTGTGTAGCTGGGGTTCAAAACCAATGTGAAATGCTCTTGCAAACATTGAGCCAGCACTCTTCAACCCGAAAGGCATTCGTAAGAAACAATACGTACCACATGGGGTGATGAATGGTGTCATCTCTTCATCTTCTTTCGTCATGAAGATCTGGTGGTATCCCGAGTAAGTGTCAAGGAACGATAACAAGTCACACCTGGCAGTGGAGTCAACAATCTGGTCGATGTGCGGTAACGAGAAAGGGTCCTTTGGACAGGCCTTATTGATATCTATGTAATCAATACACTCTCCACTTCCCATTTGCCTTGCGCACCACCACCGGATTGGCCAACCACGTCGGATGGAGTACCCCTCTCACCAAACGTGCCGCTTCCACCTTCCTGATATTCTCTGTGATGAACTCTTGTTGTTCTAGAGCCTGCTTCCTGACCTTCTGCTTGATGGGCTGCGCATGAGGGCAGACAGCAAGATGGTGCTCAATCACCTCCCTGGGAACACCGGGGGATGTCGGATGCTTGCCATGCAAACACATCGACATTCGCCCGCACGAAAGTGACGAGCGCGCCTTCCTATTTGCTGTCGAGGGTGGAGCTTATGGTGAAAGCCCCTCCCATGCCATCCTCCTTGACAGACACCTTCTTGGTCTCTGGTGGTGCAGCTCTGGATTTCTTGCTCTTGCCGGTGGAGCTCTCTAGCACGTCCTCGATGGGAGCACTACACTCCGAAGAGGTGCACTTGTCGGATTGGGTGCGAGAGGTCTTACCAGTCTTCTTCCTCCCCGGGGCTTCAGCGGCAGGAGCAAGTGCCTTGGCGGCAGTCGCTGCAACTGCTTCCCGGTAGAGTTGATCGGCGCAGATCAGCGCATCCTTCTCGTCGAAGGGGACAGTGATGATGGTCATCGGCCCAGGCATCTTCAGCATGTTGTAGGCGTAATGCGACGCCGCCATGAACTTGGCTAGTGCCGGGCGGCCAAGGATCCCGTTGTAGGGCAAAGGGATCTCGGCTATATCGAAGACAATCCTCTCCGTCCAGTAGTTCAACTCGCCTCCAAACGTCACAGGCAGCGTGACCTTACCCTTCGGCTGAATCCTTCCTGGGTTGAACCCTTGAAACGTACCCGTCTCCTCGAGGTCTCCATCAGGAATCTGCAGCCTTTTGATCACAACGGGAGAGATCAAGTTCAGACCGGCCCCGCCGTCAACTAGCATCTTGGTCACCTTGAGGTTGTGTATCGTTGGTGAAACGAACAACGACAAACACCCGACCGCAGTTGTGCGATCAGGGTGGTCCTCGATGTCAAAGATGATAGGCGTGCTGGAACACTTCAGTGGCTTCTGAGCGTCGAATGATGGCTCCGCTGTTGTGATCTCACGCGCCTACTGCTTGAGCTGGCGGTGAGAGGTATGCAGCGAGGCGCCACCATCGATGCACATGGCCTCCGTAGATTTCTGGAACTCATGGTCGCCGGACTCATCGTCCTCGTCATGATCATCGTCTTCCTGCTTCTTGTCGCGGCCCCAAGCGGGCCTCTCTTGCTGGTTATCCTTGCCGCGGCGGCCTCCTTGGCCGCCACGCTTCTTGCCGGATCCTTCGGCACCATCCTGACCCTTCTCCTTGTCCCGCCTCTCATATTCGGCTTTTTGCTTTTCAGCAAGCAGCTCAACTTGTCGGCAGTTCTGGAGGTCGTGGCCCTTGGTGCAGTGGATCTTGCAATACTGCTTGTCGGAGCCTCCTGGCTTGTCGGCAGCCGCCAAGGCCTGGCAAGCGACGCACCCGGCAATCTCCTTGCCGGGGTCGTCTGCCTTGGCCTTCTTGGCAGTTCCGATGTCGTCGAATCCCTCGACGGCAAGCACGACCTTGCCCTTGCGCTTCCTGTTGCGACACCGTCCCTTCTTCATCGGGGCAGCGGTGTCTTCGTCTATAGCGTCAGTTTCCGTGCCGGCGTCCTCGCCGGGGTACTTCCTTCCCTCTTCAGCTCGAGCGCATCTATCAGCCAGAACATAAAGTTCGGCCACATCCTTGACTTTGTTCATCGCCAGCTCTTCACGCATCTTGCGGTTGCGCACATTCTGATGGAATGCGCTGATCACGGTGGCGGGATGAATATCTGGGATGTTGTACTGCACCCGGCTGAATCTCTGTATGTACTTGCGTAGGTTTTCACCTTCCTTCTAGGGAATGATATGAAAATCGCTTGCCTGGCCCTGAGCTTGGAGGCCTCCAGTGAAGGCACCAATGAATTCATGACACAAATGCGACCAAGAAGAAATGGAATCCGCCGGCAAGTGCATCAACCATGACATGACATTGGGTTTAAGTGCCAATGGGAAGTAATTGGCGAGCACCTTGTCATCGCAGGCCCGAGCAGCTTGCACGGCGATGGTGTAGATGCTGAGGAACTCCGACGGATGGGTCTTGCCGTTGTACTTCTCCTCGACGTCGGGCTTGAACGTGCGGTGGGAGGGCAACTGGAACTGCCGCAGCTCACGGGTAAAGGCTAGGCAACCCACCTCGTAACGTAGGCCGCTAGGGCCTCCTGGAGCTGGGTGGTCCGTAGTGGGCCCTGTCCGCCTATCTGACTGGTGGCGTGCATCGCGCCGGTGCTCGATGGTGGTTCGAGCGTCTTCATGGGTTCGCTCCCGAAGAACTTGGTGCTTATTGCGGTGGGTCCTCGGGTCGGACGACACTATGGAAATGTTATCACAAGCGTCATCACGATGGATCGACATCCGTGGCGGCTGCGCGTGGAGAAGGAGAGTGCACCGTGGCCGCAGCACCCCCGGTCCTCCCACCGCTGGCATGCGGTGGTTCGACGGGGCGCCGACCTGAGGGCCCCGCTGGTCGTGGCTCATTTTTGTTGGCGACGCCGACGAGGCTCCGGATGGTGGCTAGTTTTTCCGTAGCGGGAGGAAAATCGGGGAGCAACTCCGCGCGTGCCAAAGCTTCTGCTGGTGTGGGCGGCGGCGAGAGCTGCGTGGACCGTGACGCGCTCCGACTCCTAACCACGTTAGAAGGAGCTCTATCACGGCCTGGCGGCTGGGCGCCATTCTCGCCAGCGTCTCGGCGGGCATGCTGGCCCCCTTCGTCCCGCGAATGATGCACATGACTCTTCCCACGGCGGCGACCGGGGTCACCAGCATGGCGACGCTGCTCGTCGCGCACAATCTGGGAAGAGCGCATCATGGGCGCCGGTGTAGGCATCTCGGAGGTCCCCGCGCTGCCCGTAGGCGGCACGACGCCGCCCTAGGAGGGGCCCGCGCCGCCTGCGGGGGGCCCCAGCTTTGCCTTTGGATTTGGCGGCGTGCGGCCCGTCGTCTCGCGCACGAATGATGCCGCTCGCCAGGCTATGACTGCCAGAGCGATGGGGGTGTTCGCGGGCCGCGCCTCGGCTTTCGTCCGCGACCACCCCGCTGATCACCCGCACCGGTACGGGCCGTCCGGCTCTGGATGGACCGATCATCGTGATCCTCTTCTTCTTGGGAGACATGGTGATGAAGAACTTCTAGACTAACTGCTAGACCGGATTTTCACAACTGCGCCCCCTACCTGGCGCACCAAAGATGTCGGGGAAACGACACATATGGAATCACTGGGATCCCTTTTACGGTTGGCGGGCGCGGGGTTGTGCAAAGAGCGGGTCTGGCGGTCAGCACAAGGATCGTTTACCCAGGCTCGGGCCGCGAAGATGTGTAATACCCTAGTCCTGCTTTGGTGTATGTATTTGAGTGTTCTTGAGCTCTTGAGCTAGCTACAGTGCGTGTGTTGCCCAAAAGATCCGAATCCTTCTCCTAGACGCCTTGGGCCTCCTTTTATAGACAAAAGGGGTCGCCACAGTGGCACACAGGAGGTGGAAAGGTGTACAGTGCGCAAGCTTATCGCTTGTCATTACGGGACAAAACGCATTAAATGTGCCCCTTAGGTGTCCTGATGCTTTATTGGGGATGGCAATGAGGCCCGTCCCGTCCATCGCTGCTCTCCCTCGCTCCGACGCGCGTCCAGGCCAACGATGCATGCAGCGCCATATAGGCTGGCAGGCTGCTGAGATGGCGTGGTGGTAGGATCTTCACAAAGATCTGCATGCCACCACGCAGGTGCTTGCTGAGCTGGCCTGGAAGCCGCACGCTGCCACGCAGGTGCCTGCCCAACTGGTTGGCCTGGCAGCTGTATGGGAACGGCGGTGGAGTCTTGGCAGATGCGGGCCTGGTTGTGGCGTCGCAGACGTTTTCGGCAAGGGCCTTGCCGGGGCCCCGGCAAGGGTCTTGCCGCGGCATCGTGGTTGCCCCCGGCAAGATCCGGATTTCCCTCGGCTATGATCCCGCCGAGGATCATTGTCTTCTGGTCTTCATCTGATCTTGAGTGTTCATGATCTTCAGAAAGATCTGCATGCCACCATGGAGGTGCCTCCCGAGCCTTGGTTCCAATATGGTTGATGACGTTGGAACCCCTGGGCTCAAGGGTGGCATGCTCTGCTGGCATCGGGCAAGTTGCCTCAGCAAGGCTCTTGCTGGGGCCGCGGGGACCGTCCCGGCAAGGGTCTTGCCGGGGGAGTCCACCTCGCCCTCTTGCTCTTTGTGTCTCTGGTCTTGGCATTGCTTGGATTGCCTCGGGCCTCTGGCTTCGCTCCTCTGCCCTACTTAGTGTGGCCGTGGGCGTGGCTCTGACTGCCCGTACACAAGCGGTAAAAAGGAGAGCCCCTACTTTTGTACACCGACACCTTCTATCACAGATCCGAAGGCAAGACATTCGTTGCTAAGAATGGATCCTTTCTAGAGAAGGAGTTCTTCTCGAAAGAAGTGAGTGGGAGGAAAGTAGAACTTGATGAGGTAACTATACCTGCTCCCTTATTGGAGAGTAGTTCATCACAGAAATCTGTTCCTGTGACTCCTACACCAATTAGTGAGGAAGCTAATGATGATGATCATATAACTTCAGATCAAGTTACTACCGAACCTCGCAAGTCAACCAGAGTAAGATCCGCACCGGAGTGGTACGGTAATCCTATTCTGGAGGTCATGTTACTTGACCATGACGAACCTACGAACTATGAGGAAGCGATGATGAGCCCAGATTCCGCGAAATGGCTTGAGGCCATGAAATCTGAGATGGGATCCATGTATGAGAACAAAGTGTGGACTTTGGTTGACTTGTCGGATGATCATCAAGCCATCAAGAATAAATGGATCTTCAAGAAGAAGACTGACGCGGACTGTAATGTTACTGTCTACAAAGCTCGACTTGTTGCGAAAGGTTTTTGACAAGTTCAAGGAGTTGACTACGATGAGACCTCACCCGTAGCGATGCTTAAGTCCATCCGAATCATGTTAGCAATTGCTGCATTTTATGATTATGAAATTTGGCAAATGGATGTAAAGACTGCGTTCCTGAATGGATTTCTGGAAGAAGAGTTATATATGATGCAACCTGATGGTTTTATCGATCCAAAGGATGCTAACAAAGTGTGCAAGCTCCAGCGATCCATTTATGGACTGGTGCAAGCATCTCGGAGTTGGAATAAACGTTTTGATAGTGTGATCAAAGCATATGGTTTTATACAGACCTTTGGAGCTCTGTAGCATTTCTAATATTATATGTGGATGACATATTGTTGATTGGAGATGATATAGAATTTCTGGATAGCATAAAAGGGTACTTGAACAAGAGTTTTTCAATGAAAGACCTCGATGAAGCTGCTTATATATTGGGCATCAAGATCTATAGAGATATATCAAGACGATTAATTGGACTTTCACAAAGCACATACCTTGATAAAGTTTTGAAAAAGTTCAAAATGGATCAAGCAAAGAAAGGGCTCTTGCCTGTGTTACAAGGTGTGAAGTTAAGTCAGACTCAATGCCCGACCACTGCAGAAGATAGAGAGAAAAGGAAAGGTGTTCCCTATGCTTCAGCCATAGGCTCTATCATGTATGCAATGCTGTGTACCAGACCTGATGTGTGCCTTGCTATCAATTTAGCAGGGAGGTACCAAAGTAATCCAGGAGTGGATCACTGGACAGCGGTCAAGAACATCCTGAAATACCTGAAAAGGACTAAGGATATGTTTCTCGTCTATGGAGGTGACAAAGAGCTCGTCGTAAATGATTACGTCGATGTAAGCTTTGACACTGATCCGGATGACTCTAAGTCACAAACTGGATATGTGTTTATATTAAACGGTGGAGCTGTCAGTTGGTGCAGTTCTAAGCAAAACATCGTGGCGGGATCTACGTGTGAAGCGGAGTACATAGCTTCTTCGGAAGCAGGAAATGAAGGAGTCTTGATGAAGGAGTTCACATCCGATCTAGGTGTCATACCTAGTGCATCGGGTCCAATGAAAATCTTTTGTGACAATACTGGTGCAATTGCCTTAGCAAAGGAATCCAGATTTCACAAGAGAACCAAACACATCAAGAGACGCTTAAATTCCATCCGCGATCAAGTCAAGGAGGGAGACATAGAGATTTGCCAGATACATACGGATATGAATGTTGCAGACCTGTTGACTAAGCCTCTCTCACGAGCAAAACATGATCAACACCAAGACTCCATGGGTGTTAGAATCACTACTGTGTAATCTAGATTATTGACTCTAGTGCAAGTGGGAAACTGAAGGAAATATGCCCTAGAGGCAATAATAAAGTATTTATTTATATTTCCTTATATCATGATAAATGTTTATTATTCATGCTAGAATTGTATTAACCGGAAAATTAGTACATGTGTGAATACATAGACAAACAGAGTGTCACTAGTATGCCTCTACTTGACTAGCTCGTTGAATCAAAGATGGTTAAGTTTCCTAGCCATAGACATGAGTTGTCATTTGATTAACGGGATCACATCATTAGAGAATGATGTGATTGACTTGACGCATCCGTTAGCTTAGCATAATGATCGTTTAGTATATTGCTATTGCTTTCTTCATGACTTATACATGTTCCTATGACTATGAGATTATGCAACTCCCGAATACCGGAGGAACACTTTGTGTGCTACCAAACGTCACAACGTAACTGGGTTATTATAAAGGTGCTCTATAGGTGTCTCCGATGGTACTTGTTGAGTTGGCATAGATCGAGATTAGGATTTGTCACTCCGATTGTCGGAGAGGTATCTCTGGGCCCTCTCGGTAATGCACATCACTATAAGCCTTGCAAGCAATGTGACTAATGAGTTAGTTGCGGGATGATGCATTACGGGACGAGTAAAGATACTTGCCAGTAACGAGATTGAACTAGGTATTGAGATACCGACGATCGAATCTCGGGCAAGTAACATACCGATGACAAAGGTAACAACGTATGTTGTTATGCGGTTTGACCGATAAAGATCTTCGTAGAATATGTAGGAACCAATATGAGCATCCAGGTTCCGCTATTGGTTATTGACCGGAGATGAGTCACGTCATGTATACATAGTTCTCGAACCCGTAGGGTGCGCACGCTTAACGTTCGGTGACGATCGGTATTATGAGTTTATGTGTTTTGATGTACCAATGGTAGTTCGGAGTCCCAGATAAGATCATGGACATGACGAGGAGTCTCGAAATGGTCGAGACAAAAAGATCGATATATTGGAATCCTATGTTTGGACATCGGAATGGTTCCGGATGAGTTCGGGCATTTACCGGAGTACCGGGAGGTTACCGGAACCCCCCGGCGAGTATATGGGCCTTATTGGGCCTTAGTGGAATAGAGGAGAGGAAGGGAAAATGTGGAGGGTGCGCCCCCTAGCCTAATCCGAATTGGGTGGGCGGCCGCCCCCCTTCCTTTCCTCTCTCCTCCCCGTCCTTCTCTCCTACTCCTACTACTTGGAAGGGGGGAATCCTACTCCCGGTGGGAGTAGGACTCCCCAGGGCGCGCCATAGTAGAGGGCCGGCCCTCCCCCTCCTACACTCCTTTATATACGGGGGAGGGGGGCACCCCATAGACACACAAGTTGATCATTGATCTCTTAGCCGTGTGCGGTGCCCCCCTCCACCATAATCCACCTCGGTCATATCGTTGCAGTGCCTGGGCGAAGCCCTGCGCCGGTAGCTTCATCATCACCGTCATCACGCCGTCGTGCTGACAAAGCTCTCCCTCGACACTCTGCTGGATCGTGAGTTCGTGGGACGTCACCGAACCGAACGTGTGCAGATCGCGGAGGTGCCGTACTTTCGGTACTAGGATCGGTCGATCGTTAAGACGTACGACTACATCAACCGCGTTGTCATAACGCTTCCGCTTACGGTCTACGAGGGTACATGGACAACACTCTCCCCTCTCGTTGCTATGCATCACCATGATCTTGCGTGTGCGTAGGAATATTTTGAAATTACTACGTTCCCCAACACCTTATGTTAAGAATGAAATTGTTGCTATTGCACCCACACATGATAGTCCTATTATCTTTTTGAATTCTCCCAACTACACTATATCGGAGAAGTTTGCGCTTATTAAGGACTATATTGATGTGTTGCGTTCTACTATTGCACGTGATGATTTTGATAAATATAATATGCATGTGCTTGCTGCTCCTACTTGTAATTATTATGAGAGAGGAACTACATCTCCGCCTCTCTATGTTTCTAATACAATAAAATTACAAGAAACTGTTATACTATGCATTGGCCTTTACTTTGTCTACCTGAATTGTTCTGTTATGACATGCCGATGCATAGGAAGAGAGTTAGACTTCGTTTGTGCATGATATATGTTACTTTGTGCTCACTACTAAATCAGTAATCACTGTTAATTAAAATTGGCTTTGATATACCTTGGGATCTGGGTGGATCCATTACTTGAGCACTATACGCCTAGCTTAATGGATTTAAAGAAAGCGCTGCCAGGGAGACAACCCGGAAGTTTTAGAAAGTCATTTTTCCGCTGTGTGCTTTTAAAAAGTTTAAAAACAAAAAAATATAGAGGGAAAGCTAAAACTTATCAAAAAGAAAAGCGAAAGTGAGAAAGACGAGCATTGTTAAAGTGGGAGCTAGCCTTGAACTTTGTTCATGCCCACGGAAACTTTGTGAACCTTGATTACAGAAACTTTTCAACAAAAATAATTATCCCCTTGTACAAATGTTGTGTACTATAAAAATAATGTGCCAAGATTTGCCTTTAGGATGATTAGATTGCTTGTTTGGTTTGTGAAGTGCAAAAACGGAAACTTTGGTTGTAGTGCTTGAATTTTGTTAGTTAAATTTTTGGTCAAAAATTGGCACAAAATAAAAGAGGGCCAATAAACCAGGACGCAGGCAGGATGATCAATTTTTGCCTGGATTACTGTTGATGGCCTTTGTATTTAAATATGGACGGAGTGGAGTAGTACTATCTTTATCTTAGCCTCATAGAGTTCTCCCAACGCCTACACTCGCCTCCCCGCCTTGCCCACCGGATCCCGCCATGGAGGATCCCACCATGGATAATCCCTTGGATCCCAGGATCCCGCGGGCTGCCCTCTCGCTGTGGCCCGTGGCACTCCCGCCTTTGAGCGAAACCCACATGTGTTTCAGAGCGGATCCATTGCTCTAGAATCACAGATCGGTGGCGCCGGAAGACATGCCAGGGCTGCATTTCAGGTGGTGGGCAGCAAGGGAAAATCGGATCGAGGAAGCGTCAGATCGATTGGAGACAAGTTCGAAGGAGCGGCGCCTGGTGAAGCACAAGGCGGAGGTGCTAATCGATCTCATGGGAGAGATGCCGAGGGATGTAAGCATCTGGTTGCGTCGCGTTGATTTCGAGCTAGGGCTAATGGCAGAGATCATATTCACGGAGTCGACTACGGAGGAAAGAACGCGCATGCCTGCGGAATGGCATGAGCAGCCGATGCAACTGTTCAAATGGGCGGTAGGAGAAGCCAAATCCCGGGACCAGCTGCGGCGGCACCGCTGTGCATGCATCGTAGGTGAGGTGAGCTGGCCTCCTTCCCCACCAGCGATGCAGTGACCTACTCGGTTGCTGCTGCAGTGAACTTGCAACGCCATGTCGGTTTCCAACCTTGACAATCACTCCATCTATATGTATTGTATTCCTGTGGAAGTACTTGGTCGTTTGGAAAAAGATGGTAATTGATTTATCACTTCTTTTTCCAAGGCAGTGGCGACCAAGGACGCGGAAAAAAAGAGAGGGCTTGCCGCCTCATAGAAACCTCGAAAGATCTTTCACGGGCAGGCGAGGGCTCGCAGGAGCGCCCTAGCCGCGGAGGCGAACATGCCGAGCTGGCGGCACTGGAGTCATTTTCCCTCGACAACATGCCCGATCAGCTCAATAAGCAGAAGGAGTTCATCGACGGCTTGGTTGAGCTGCTAAAGGAGAGCCTCGACGACATGCCCGCTGAGCTCAATGAGTAGGGGATGTTGACCATCGGCTTGGTGATGCTGCTGAAGAAGAGTATTGCCTCGGATAAGAAGGCGACCGGCGAAATCCTGCAACTTTAGGCGGACAATGCGAAGCTCCTCCACGAGCTCGACCTGCTGAAGGAGGAGAGCGCCGGCTGGAAGAAGCTGCATGAGAAGAGTAGTTCCTCGGTGAAGATGTTGCATGCCCTCATCAAGGAACAAAAGGAGGAGTTGGCGAAGCTCCGCATGAGCACCCAGCTCCTGTCAAGGTACGTAATGCGGCAATGGAAGAGATGATGAAGGCTCGCTCGAGAAATCCCGCGTCATGGACAAAATGAAGAAGACGACGGAGGAGATGCGCGAGCATATGGAGGTCGTGGAGGAGATGAAGAAGCAATTACGACTCCGCGACCAGCAACCCTTCATGTAGTAGAGAGCAGCGCGCCAGACTTGTATCTGCGTC
>NC_057799.1:555241837-555285750 GCF_018294505.1 Triticum aestivum | reverse complement strand
TTCTTCTTTTGCTCCTGTGTTTCTTCTGTTGCTTCGAGTGTTTCGCCGCACGTGTCACGTTCTCTGCGAGGCATGAATAGAACAATTCTAACGATGAGCGAGACCGTGGGATCGATGACTAGCAAATTAGATCATTTTTTATCGCCATATCGCACTGGGCAGCCCTGTTTCGTGCTCCTTCGTCGTACTAGTACTCAAGTGGAAAACTTGAGTATACCGCACGGTTCTTTGCTCCTCCTCAGGCCGTCGGCAACATTTATACGAGCAGTCAAATCATAAGGCCCCGCCTTCCAGCAGTAATGAGCCGTCAAATCACAAAGTCCCTCGCCTCTTGTGAAACCGACCAAGCGAGACTGCCCCGCCCTCTAGCCTTTTAAATGTATACTTTTGTACTGTAGTAGTATCGATGGATTGCACCATGAAGCAAAACTAACAATATGGAATTAAAGAAAAAAGGTGGTACATATAGAGAGCGCTCGTCGCCAAATTATGCATATAGTACTATTAAAAAAAGCTTGTACGTGCTTAGATGGGGTGCTAAATTCTATTAGATGTCATATCTACTAGATGCCCAATTAAATGGCTTCATGCATCTGCATGTTCACACGTCAAGCGTCAGGAAAATTACAGGTGATATGAAGCTTTCCATGCTCCCATGATACGGGCTTCCGAGAGCCCTTGGATCTGATATCGAACGGTTGCATGGCATGATTCTAGACCTATGGGTGAATATCCTATCCTGGAGGGTTATTCTTCAAAGTTTCAACAACTTAGCATGCGACCGTTCGATCTCAGATCCAAGGGCTGTCAGCAGCCCGTATCATGGTCACGGCTACCACGACCGTCACCTCGCTCGCGCGGTCGCGCCCTTGGAGATTTTAGACGGCTATAAATGAGCAGTTTTTTTCTACTTCGCATGCATGAAACTACTTCCTCCGTCCAGGTGCGTTAGGCTATCTGATGTTGGCATGTCATACATAGTCATCACTTAGTCACTCATACAACAAGGTTAGCTATAAGAGTATTTTTTACTTCTCTCTATCTCTTTCTTCGTAGTATTTATTGCATTTGCCAAGGAGTGACCTCTTCCAATAAAATGGTGCTTAGATGAGGTGTTAAGGGCATTAAATGGCTTAGCAACTCAAGTCCCCAATGCATAGGTGCTTAGTTTTTTGTTGCTAAGCTTGCTTCATTTAATTAGCTATAGACTCAAAATTGTCTTTTCACCTAGGTCCACGTGCTTAGCACCGTTTGTTCCTGGGGTCACCAAACTAGTCTATCTCTTCTTAATTAACTTGCCACATCAGACTTTATGCCTATGTGGCAGGCTTAGCACCTGTGCATGGTGGAGCATTGGGAGAGGCACCTGTATACCATGGAGGTGGTCAGGAATCGGCAGACTCACGCCGGTCATAGCGCCACAATTAAAATGATAATGGCAAGTCAAATCATAGGGCCCCACCTGTCCAGCAGTAACTCACCGTCAAATCACACAGCCCTACGTTTGCAGCAGCCTACTCCCTCATATTCTCGCCTCTCTGTCGAACCGACAAGGCGGAACTGCCCCGCCTACCACGCGGGAAAAGCCCCGCCCTCGACTTTTAAATATAATTTTGTATCCATGGATTGCGCCATGGAGCAAAGCCTCAAGAAAACGGCGGTACACATGTATACAACACGCCCGTCATGTTTGCATCGCACCCCAGACGGTCGGTCGGTCTGGCACGCCGCTCTCCAATGGAACGCGCGTCATATTGCATTTGCACACACATGTGGGACCGCAATTGAGAACCGACCATAGGCACACTCCCCGGCCCCGCAAGTCGGCTGAGTTAATAGAAGAGAGAGACGGGTGATAGTACAGGAGCAGTGTTGTATGGACGTCGGTGCCTGGACGATCCCTGCATGACACGGAAGATTAGTTCATCCATGCATGTGACCAGACTCCAGCAAACGGCTGGATTGGCTATCGTCTACATATCGTGCAGGTTGTGTTCTACAGGGCTGTAGTTCCGATGAGAAATCTAAAAAAATGTTTCTTGTCATCTCGCAATATTAGGTGTCATGTGCTTCGGATCACCGCGAGGGTTAATCAGCGACAACTAAGTTCCTCCAAGGCGCTGGTCATAGGGGGCACATCCACGAAGACTACTCGGCTGCCATCTAGGTCAAGCCGGCTATGTTAATTAGGACATCTATCGATGGACCCCTTTTCTATGAGTTTATAATTTGACCTTTGATCCTCGTCTAGTTTGTCCGTCAGGATTCATGTTGTCTCCGTGGGGTAGTGAGGTTATGGTTTCTTGTCATGTGGCATTTTTTCGTGTTATATGTTAATCCGGTGCTTTAGATCAAAATGACGACAACTGCGCCTCCGGGGCACGTGCATGAAGACTTCTCGACAGCCATTGACGAGGTCAAGCCGGCTCCTGTAGATAAAAGAAAACTACTCCACTATATAGGTAGGAGCCTCCACGCTTGCTTGCTATGTTGCTCTCTTCACACCGTCTCGCCCTCTCCAGATCTAAACACGACAAAGGTGGCCACACGCTCTCTCTGGTCACCGCTGGTCATAGATCCAGCCGGATCCTCTCCGTTGGGGAAGGTGAGAAGGTGCAATGTTCACGCGGTCGTCCTCGGCGACGACTCTTACCCACTGTTGGTGCATCCCGATCAGCGTGCCTTGCCGTTCTCTCCCATGCAGCGCTACCTAGGGAGGGTGAGGGAGTCCTAGATTATGCGGTCCTCGGGCGTCCGGGCTCTGTGACCTGGGCCAGAGTGATGGGCCGTGAAGATACAAGATGGAAGGCCTTTTTCCGTGTCCGGATGGGACTCTCCTTTGCGTGGATGGCAAGCTTGGCGTTCAGATAAGTATTTTCCTTTCTCTGTAAACCGACTCTGTACAACCCTAGCCCCCTCCGGTGTCTATATAAACCGGAGGGTTTAGTCCGTAGAGGCCATCATAATCATACATTCTAGATGTCTAGGGTTTAGCCATTACGATCTCGAGGTAGATCAACTCTTGTAACCCCTATACTCATCAAAGTCAATCAAGAAGGAAGTAGGGTATTACCTCCATTAAGAGGGCTCGAACCTGGGTAAACATCGTGTCCCACGCCTCATGTTACCTTTGATCCTCAGATGCACAGTTCGGGACCCCCTACCCGAGATCTGCCGGTTTTGACACTGACATTGGTGCTTTCATTGAGAGTCCCACTGTGTCGTCGACAGAAGGATGGATGGCTCGTCTGATCATCGACAATGATGCTGTTTCCGGGGAGACCTTCCTCCCCGATCAACTTTTCGTGTTCGGCGGCTTCGCTTTGCACGCCGACTCAGTTGGTCGCCTTGACAGATCGATAGCTACGCCCCCGGTCATCAGGTTAGATTGGGGAGCCTGAATTATGTCACTGATATCCGAGGAGACTTGATCTTCGAAGGGTTCGCGGCCTCGGCCACCGTTCTGGCCTTAGATCCGGAGCAAACTGCTAGGTCCGAAGATGGGAGTTTGGAATCCACCGGACTCTCTACAATTATGGAGCTTGCTACCGCAGATCCAGATAGGGCTGTGCCGTCAGCAAGCCCAGAGTCTAGTCGGACTCCCCTCGTCCTCGAAAGGCTGGAAACGTCCCCGGATTCTAATTCCGGACTCTCGAGGTCTGCGGCAAGCGAGCGTGGCCAGGAGGTTTTTGCCTTACTTGGCACCGAAGACTCCGGTCTCCCCGTCCAATCCTCGCCTTTAAGCAAGGCTCTGGACCTAATGCGATCCCTCGCCATTACAGAGGAATCACTGCCGAATGATTACCCACAAGTATAGAGGATCACAGCAGTTTTCGAGGGTAGAGTATTCAACCAAATTTATTGATTCGACACAAGGGGAGCGAAAGAATATTCTCAAGTATTAGCAGTTGAGTTGTCAATTCAACCACACCTGGATAACTTAGTATCTGCTGCAAAGTATTTAGTAGCAAAGTAGTATGATAGTGGCGGTAACGATAGCAAAGGTAATATTTTTGGGTTTTGTAGTAATTGTAACAGTAGCAACGGAAAAGTAAATAAGCGAAGAACAATATGTGAAAAGCTCGTAGGCATTGGATCGGTGATGGAGAATTATGACGGATGCGGTTCATCATGTAACAATCATAACATAGGGTGACACAGAACTAGCTCCAATTCATCAATGTAATGTAGGCATGTATTCCGAATATAGTCATACGTGCTTATGGAAAAGAACTTGCATGACATCTTTTGTCCTACCCTCCCGTGGCAGCGGGGTCCTAACGGAAACTAAGGGATATTAAGGCCTCCTTTTAATAGAGTACCGGACCAAAGCATTAACACATAGTGAATACATGAACTCCTCAAACTACGGTCATCACCGGGAGTGGTCCCGATTATTGTCACTTCGGGGTTGCCAAATCATAACACATAGTAGCTGACTATAGACTTGCAAGATAGGATCAAGAACTCACATATATTCATGAAAACATAATAGGTTCAGATCTGAAATCATGGCACTCGGGCCCTAGTGACAAGCAATAAGTATAGAAAAGTCATAGCAACTTCAATCTCAGAACATAGTGGATACTAGGGATCAAACGTCCCTAACAAAACTAACTCGATTACATGATAAACCTCATCCAACCCATCACCATCCAGCAAGCCTGCGATGGAATTACTCACGCACGGCGGTGAGCATCATGAAATTGGTGATGGAGGATGGTTGATGATGACGATGGCGACGGATTCCCCTCTCCGGAGCCCCGAACGGACTCCAGATCAGCCCTCCCGAGAGAGTTTAGGGCTTGGCGACGGCTCTGTATCGTAAAACGCGATGAATCCTTCTCTCTGATTTTTTTCTCCCCGAACACGAATATATAGAGTTGGAGTTCAGGTCGGTGGAGCCCCAGGGGGCCCACGAGGCAGGGGACGCGCCCTGGGGGCAGGAGCGCCTCCCACCCTCGTGGACAGGGTGTGGGCCCCCTGGCCTTGATTCTTTCGCCAGTATTTTTTATTATTTCCAAAAATAATCTCCGTGAAGTTTCAGGTCATTCCGAGAACTTTTGTTTCTGCACAAAGATAACACCATGGCAATTCTTCTGAAAACATCGTCAGTCCGGGTTAGTTCCATTCAAATCATGCAAGTTGGAGTCCAAAACAAGGGCAAAAGTGTTTGGAAAAGTAGATACGACGGAGACGTATCAACTCCCCCAAGCTTAAACCTCTGCTTGTCCTCAAGCAATTCAGTTGATAAACTGAAAGTGATAAAGAAAAAAATTTACAAAATCTGTTTGCTCTTGTTGTTGTAAATATGTAAAGCCAGCATTCAAGTTTTCAGCAAAGATTATGACTAACCATATTCACAATAACACTTAGGTCTCATGTTTCCTAATGTCAATGGCATAATCAACTAGCGAGCAATAACAATAAATCTCGGATGACAACACTTTCTCAAAACAATCATGATATGATATAACAAGATGGTATCTCGCTAGCCCTTTCTGAGACCGCAAAACATAATTGCAGAGCACCTTTAAAGATCAAGGACTGACTAAACATTGTAATTCATGGTAAAAGAGATCCAGTCATAGTCATACCCAATATAAATTAATAGTAATGAATGCAAATGACAGCGGTGCTCTCCAGCTGGTGCTTTTTAATAAGAGGGCGATGACTCAACATAAAAATAAATATATAGGCCCTTCGCAGAGGGAAGCAGGGATTTGTAGAGGTGCCAGAGCTCGGTTTTGAAATAGAGATAAATAATATTCAACTATGCCAGAGCCTAGAATGGCTTGTGGATGCACACGGAAGTTTCTAGCATGAATAATCTTATGATCCCTTTGAGACTGGGTGGCGGACCGTAGGAGGATCACACGGTATATCCCCGGGATCTCCTAGGACAACACTGGATTCCCCAGGTGCCCAAACAAGCAATCCACCCAGATGTGTATTAAAGTTGCCACCTTAAGTCGAACCATTAATTAACAACTCACATCTGTCATGGATACACTCAAACCCAATCCACGTCTACGAGCATAGCATAGCAATATAAGCATAACGTAGAAGTAACTCCCAAGGTTTGAATGCAGGGCAATAGGTTACTACCTCATCAACTACTTCCCAATACCCACATGTTATCAATCCCTAACCATGCAATGTTTGAGGGTGAAACTAATGCATAAAAACTGGGTATGAAAGGGGAATGATCAAAGTGTGAACTTGCCTGTACTGTTTATGAAGATGATTCACACTCAAAATTCTTGATAGTTCTACTCATCACACTCCGGTCAATCTACCGTAAGCAAGCAATAGTAACCACACATAAGCAATCACTCAAAAGATCAGAAAGATTGAAGAAGACAATTCGGAAAACAACCAAGCAAATAACTCTTGCAACATAAAACAATTTCTAACAGTACCAATGTTATGTGAATTTGGCCTTATCAGAAATTTTAGGTCAAGAGCTTCGAATAGCAAAAAGAATCCACTAAATCGGAGTTACAAAACTCCAATTATGATCAAAAGAAGTTCAAAAAACAAATCTGTTTGAATTCAAATTTTAAAACTTTCAAAAACATGTTCAAGTTGATTAACTGGAAAGAGGGGATCGTAACGAAAAAGTGGGTGTTGGTTTCGTTGGATTTGGACAAACGAGCAAAAAGTAGGGATCGTTTGAAGCAGAGGGTCTAATCTGTAAGATAGATAATTACGAATAGGTCCCTAACATAAATAAACAGAAAAAGAAAAGGCTAAAAAGTGAACGTTCGTTTATAAGATCTAAACAGCGGACGTTCACTGTATAATAAAACCTAAAACAAACCAGATCTAGGGTTCGAAGAAAAAAACGTAAAGAAAACCGGGAAAACCACTCAGTTTATTTACCGGTTCGGGACGGTTTTTCCGTCGAAAACCACGGCGACGGTTGGCGACGAGGGACAGCTCGCTCCGGCGACGAGGTGAGACGCGGGCGGCGGCGCAGGCGAGCGGCGAGGGGAGGCAGCGAGCGGCGGTTGCGGCGAAGGGCGAGGGGCGGCGAGCAGCGATGTGGGGCTGCGGTGGAGCTAGCAGAGGCGGCGGCGGATCTCGTCGGAGTTTCGAACTCCGGTGAGTGCGGGCGGCGCGTTGCGAAAAAAGAGAGAGAGGGGGTCGGGGCTGCCGGATTTATAGGAGGAGGGGCAGCGGTGGCGTGGAGGAGGGGCCAAGGCGGCGGGGTGGCCGGGTTAGTCACGGCGGCGCGGCGGCATGCGGGCGGCGGACTCCCGCTGGAGCTCGGGGACGGGCGCGCGCGCGGCTCTGCTGGCTGGGCCTGGCCTGGCTCGGCTGCGATTGACCTTTTTTTAACATTTATTCAGACAAACCAAAATAATAAAAACAACATAAATAAAAATATTATATAGGCATATTATATATCAAAATTTTCAGAAAAAGTGTTTCTATCACCTGAACATTTTTCTATCACCATATAAAATCTACGAAAATTCAAATAAAGCAAAGAGTGCTACTGGTTAAATAAAACCCAATAAAAATGATTTTAAAAATACCAAAATGACTTCAAACTTATTTTCTCTCCAATTTTCTACTGTAGGGAATCATGTTACCCCATTTTCGATATATTTTATTTTGGGAGAAAAATAATTTGAATAAAACCCAAATAACTGCAAATTGAAAATAATTTCAAAAAGGACTTTAAATTTAATTCTTTTAAACTCCCAACTCATATTTCATATGTTTTGAAGAAGTCATTTTATCTTCTCTCATGAAAATCATTGAGTTGCTTAAAGTTTCTGAATTTGAAATATTTTCCAAATGGAATTCAAATGTTTTCAAAAACCCTTTTTCATTTAAATAAATGGAAGAAGTCATGTTATCTTCTCTCTAGGGTTTTGTGATGAAAAGATTTTGAATTCAAGGAGATCCTAAAAGCAAGGTGAAAGTTTTGGGAAAGTCATTTTATTCCCTCTCATTTAACTTTCAAAAGTTTCGAATTTCACACAATCAATCAAATCTATCTATTTAATATAACATTCCAAATTTGGAATTTTGGGATGTTACGAACCTACCACCCTTAAAATGAATCTCGTCCTCGAGATTCGGAGAGGCTAGAAAGAAATAGGTTAGGTTTGGGGGTCTTCTCAAAATCCATTGATCGTCTCCGGGGTCTCGGGTGCTACCACCCTTAGAAGCATTGTTATGGTTCCATCAACATTCATATACTCCATCCTTATTCTTGATAGGGCCGGTCTTCTCAGATCTTCAGTATAATTCCTTCTCTATCTCTTCCTGTAGTGGCATAACCTTTTTCTCAATTCTTCTGTCATTTCATCTTGGTAAGGTTATTCCGAGACTGGGTCCTCGTAGCTGACAGGTCTGGCGCCAATACTAAACAACTATCGATATCTCATGGTGGTCATCAATTTATGGTTTCTCCTACAGGAAATGGGTCTGGGCTGAACCTCACTGTATAACCTTCGATTGGCAGCAGCTGCCTTCTACATGGGGAAAATTTGCTATACCATTCTAAGGTTCAAACAAGGTTTTAATCGTCGTCTCTCTACTATGGGTAAGTCACTCAGATTTACCATCCACATAGCAAGGCGAATAATAAGAGTAAGTCAGTATGGTGATCAATCCATCCCACACCCAAATCATTACCCTGTATATGGTTTAGCGAATCTTGCTTTCTAACACTCTGTCATCCTCACAAGCATTGCAGAATTTCTCTTGTCGATGAACTAGGTTCGGATAAATCCATTGATTCTGCAAGCCAAACAAACATCTATCGTTTCTTTACAACTCTTAGGTTTTGCGTTACTTCTATAAGATCGTCTATCGATAAAAAAATCGTATCTTCTTCCAGGGTTTTTCCTTCAGCAAGAATGTGCTTGCTTCTTGGCAGGTCCTGGGGCCTGTGGGTTATGGCCCATCTCATCACTTGTAACCCATGAACGCATCATCGGGGCCACTTATCATTATTCCAACATCCAGCTTCCTAGCATACTTAAAATCCATCCACTTGTACCGTCTCCCTTCCTTCTATTTGTACCAAACTCATACGTGATTACTCAAACTCCTCATGGAGTTGCAATTGCTCCTTATTACCAACATTACACCTCCTTTGTATTCCAGTGGTACTTCTTCCCTTCATATTCTTGGGATATCCCACATATCGAGACAAAACTCCTTATTCTGTCCGAAGTCCACTTCGTGGAATATCATAATCCTTTCCAGAGGTCAAGTTTCCTCACAGGGTACTACCACCCTTAAAATGCTCCAATTCTTCCATAGACCATATTTCTCATATCCTCGAAAATGTTCAAAATCTTCCTTCATAGAGTAACCACTCATAAAGTCCAAATCAGTACCACTGATGCTAACTTTATTGCTTCTCAAATTACTACAATCTCCTGCATGTTCATTACATGCCTCAACTCAACACCTCAATATTATAGAAATATTCTCACTACTATACTTCTCACAACTAATTACCACAAGTCTCCTTCTCCTTGGGACAATCTCTGGCAAAGTGCCCTGCTTCATTACAACGAAAACATATTACTTCTGACAAGTCCTGAGGTTTCCTTTTTGGCAACTACTAAAGTAGTGCCCGGACTCCTTGCACCTGAAACAGGTGATATGACTCAGGTCCTTCCTTGTATCCAATCTATTTTTCTTCCTGGACTTTTCCGTTCCAATCAGGGCTTCTATTTCTTGTGGGTCATACTCTACTTCCTCTGTATGGAATTCTACTAGGTCCCCATTCAGACAATTTTTGGAGATGTGTCCATCTTCTCCACATGAATAGCATGACTTAGTGCATGGTTTAATTGGGTCTTCTTCAGGTGTGTCCTCCACCTCTTCCTTCATCCCAGGTTCTCCTAAAATTCCCATGAGGGCCCCTTTCACTGCTTCCTCCTTCTGTTGAGTGGTTCGTTGTACCATGGGGTAAATGTGACACTGAGCAGGGTAGTGGGTAGTCCCTTCACACAAGAAACAAGTGATCTGCGTAGATGGGCATTCTTCAGTTGGGTCACTTCCTTCACAATTAGGGCATTCATCCCTGTGTTCTTTATGGGTGTGTCCCATTTCTCCACAAATCTTACATGCACAAGGCTTCTTCTCTTTAGGTTCACATGGCCTTCGGGTAAGACGGGACCTCAGTAGAATCGTCTTGAATTCATCCCAAGCATTGGTTCCATTCCATCCTTGTGTGGCTTGGTGTATCTCTCGCCATTTTGCAGCACCTTTGTGTGATCTTTCGTAGGGTGTATGGAACCATATACTCTCCTTCAATACCGTGCTCCTTCATGTGATCTTCCATGTTCCGTATCCAGTGTGCTACCTCCAGTTGTGTCATGAATCTCAGAAATACTCGTCCATCTCCATTCGTTATCTTTTGGGATCCAAGGGTTTTCGGGTGAGATTCAGAGAGATAGAGAGGGAGGGATACACACAATACAAACAAATTTTTTGAAAAGACCGATTTTTATTTGTGGCTGTCGGAAAAACATCAAACAAAATGACAGCTCACAATCGTCGCATCTAACGTAGGTATATAACAGGGGTTTGGTCTTCTAAAGGTCAATAAATCTTCAACGTCGCCAAACTCTTCCAGTCTTGTTCTTATATCCGATGACTACTTCCGATCGTGCTTGTCCTTCTCAAGTTCTTTTGCCAGATCATCTCTGTTGACGCGAAGTCTCTCGTGACATCCTTTAATATTTCTGGAGTTGCGTTCCAAACTTCTGGGTTTCAACATCCTTGCCATGAACCATATTCCTACTGTCCTTCAGTCCCTGACAAATCTTTGTTGTCTCAAGGTTTTGCTCCTCCAGCTTGGCTACTTTCAGCTTCTCGGTCCTGAGTTCTTCAGGAAATGTTTCCTTGCCAAATACAGATTCCTGCAAATCCATCTTAACTTCTTGATGTAACACTCCAGATCCTAGCGATACACCAGCTAAGGTTAAAACTACATCCTTTGCTAACAGATGCTCCATCGGCCTTCTACCATCCAATCCTTCCATGCATATGCATGCTTAACTCAGCACGATGACCATAGCATCAGCGGGCGATGACATCACGGATAACCGTGTTTCTGCCCTTGTCATTACCATGAGCTATCATTCCATAATTGACATCTCCTACCTTGGGGTTTTCTTAACAAAACTTTGAGTTCTAATGCTCCATGAGCTATCATTCCATAATTGACATCTCCTGCCTTGGGGGGGGGGGGGCAGGCGCGCCTCCCACCCTCGTGGACAGGGTGTGGGCCCCCTGGCCTTGATTCTTTCGCCAGTATTTTTTATTATTTCCAAAAATAATCTCCGTGAAGTTTCAGGTCATTCCGAGAACTTTTGTTTCTGCACAAAGATAACACCATGGCAATTCTACTGAAAACAGCGTTAGTCCGGGTTAGTTCCATTCAAATCATGCAAGTTAGAGTCCAAAACAAGGGCCAAAGTGTTTGGAAAAGTAGATACGACAGAGACGTATCACCGAACTACGCCCAGCCCAGACTAGGGGCTGACAGCGGGGAATCTTACGTCCCACCCACCACCCACTTCATAGCCACTCTCGAGGACTTAACCGACATGTTGGACTATGCCTTCGAAGACATCGACGGTATGGACGACGATGCCGGAGACGAGCACAGCCGAAACCCGCCGTTCACCAGACGCTAGACGGCCACTTCCACATATGACGTGTACATGGTCGACACACCCAAAGAGGATGACGGCGATGGTGGGAATGATCCAGTCAAGGACAAGCCTTCTGAGGCACCACCAAAGCGTCAACATCAGCGGCGCCACTCGAAATCGCGTCGCGAAAAAGATAGCAATACCAGCACCGGAGACAATAACACTCCGGAGAATGCCGAAGATCAAGAAGCCCCAGTCGAACCAACATCCGAAAAAGATGATTGGGAGGAGGGGCAAGTTAACCCCGACGAACCGATCGGGAACAAGGACTCGGAAGATAGTAACTATCTACCACTCTCCGAGGATGACGTGAGCCTCGGCGACGAAGACTTCATCATGCCAGGAACCCCTCGAACAAGAACGCTTTAAGCGCCAGCTAATCGCAACTGCGAGAAGCCTAAAAAAGAAGCAGCAACAGCTCCAAGCCGAACAAGATATGCTCAATGACAGATGGACCAAGTCCTGGCAGCCGAAGAATACGACCTCGAACGCCCAACAAAGAGCTACCCGAAGCGCAAGCTGCTACCCCAATTTGATGACGAGGTACTGGAACCTATACCACCAACGCGTAATGCCGCGGACATACCTGACCGACCACCACGTGGCTGGGACAGAGCGGCAACTCAAGCCGAACACCACCCTGCACCACCTCGTCGTAAAGGCAGAGATACAGCGGCTCCAGGATACGCCTACGACCTACGACAGGCCCTGGATAATAGAGTCGGTCAGACCAGATCAATCTACGGATCACGGGGGCATGCCCCAGCGCGAGAAGACGGCCATCAGGCCCGGCACGACAAGCACAACCTCACCCTGGCCGAAAACAGCATACGGACTTCATCCAAACTACGTCGTGACGTTGCCCGATACAGAGGCGCCGCACACCCCCTATGCTTCACCGATGAGGTAATGGAACACCAGTTCCCAAAAGGGTTTAAAGCCGTGAACATTGAATCGTATCATGGAACGACTGATCCTGCAGTCTGGATCGAAGACTTTCTTCTCCATATACACATGGCTCGCGGTGACGATCTCCATGCCATCAAGTGCTTCCCCTGAAACTCAAGGGACCTGCACGGCACTGGCTAAACAGCCTCCCAGAAAAATCTATTGGTAGCTGGGAAGATTTGGAAGATGCCTTTAGAGACAACTTCCAAGGTACCTACGCCCGGCCTCCAGATGCCGATGATCTTAGTCACATAGTCCAGCAGCCCGGAAGCTCTGGACCAGGTTCTTAATTAAAAAGAACCAAATTGTCGATTGTCCGGATGCCGAAGCCCTGGCAGCCTTTAAACATAGTGTCCGGGACGAGTGGCTCGCCCGACACCTCGGCCAAGAGAAACCGAAGTCCATGGCAGCCCTTACAGCACTCATGACCCGCTTTTGCGCGGGAGAAGATAGCTGGTTAGCCGGAAGCTGCAACACTACCAGCGACCCTGGCACTTCTGAAGCCAGTAACGGCAACGGTAGGCCTCGATGCAACAAACACAAGCGTCGAAGTACCAAAGATATGACGGTCAACGCTGGATTCAGTGGCTCCAAACCCGGTCAGCGGAAGAAGCCATTCAAACGAAACAAAGACGGTCCATCTAGCTTGGACCGAATACTCGATCGACCTTGCCAGATTCACGGCACCCCTGACAAGCCTGCCATCCATACCAACAGAAGTTGTTGGGTCTTTAAACAGGCCAGTTAGTTAAACACCAAACATAAGGGGAAAGGGCCGCCCAGCGAGGACGACGATGAAGAACCTCGCCCGCCGAACACAAGGGGACAGAAAAAATTCCCCCCCAAGGTGAAAACGGTGAATATGATATACGTTACACATATCCCCAAGAAGGAACACAAACATGCGCTCAGGGACGTCGACGCCGTAGAGCCGGTCACCCCAAAATTCAACCCATGGTCGGCTTGTCTGATCACCTTCGATCGAAAGGATCACCCGACCAGCATCCGTCATGGAGGTTCGGCTGCACTGGTCCTCGATCCAATTATCGACGGATTCCATCTCACATGAGTCCTTATGGACGGCGGCAATAGCCTTAACCTGCTTTATCAAGACATTGTCCGTAAAATGGGTATTGACCCGTCAAGAATCAAGCCCACTAAAACAACCTTTAAAGGAGTAATACCTGGTGTAGAAGCCCGCTGCACGGGCTCAATAATATCGGAAGTGGTCTTCGGCTCGCCGGACAACTTCAGAAGCGAAGATTTGATCTTCGACATCGTCCCCTTCTGCGGTGGTTATCATGCGCTGCTCGGAAGAACCGCCTTTGCCCGCTTTAACGCGGTCCCACATTATGCTTATTTAAAGCTCAAAATGCCCGGACCTCGCGACGTTATAACAGTCAACGGAAACACGGAGCGCTCCCTCCGTACTGAGGAGCACACCGCCGCCCTCGCAGCTGAAGCACAGGGTGGCCTTACCAAGCCGAATACTACATCGGCATTCAAGCCCCTGGACACTGTCAAGCGAGTCCGGTCTACCCTGCAGAACAACAGACCGGCTCGTCAAGAGCTAGATTAGCAATTCGGCCTCCGTCAAAATCCCAACCTGATTGCGGCATATATATCGTGCGTACATAACTACGCATTAAAGATACCATGGGCAAGGACGGAGGCACACCGAAAACAAAGTCGACAAATACGGCTTGACCCTATATGGACCCTCATATTCTCTTTTCCTTCATATTTTTATCTTTCTTTCAGGTTCTTTATGACCCACATCACCTTTCGATCGTACCAAGGGCCCTTTTTCCAGGCCCCTTATGAATACCCGATCGTTGATCCTTTCAAAGGATCATACGCCAAGGTGAAAAGCAACGCAGACGTGCGGCAGAGCATCCAAAAGATCTTCAAGATCACATTTTCCTTTTTTAGGGCCTGTACACAGCTTTCCCTTGTGCTTGGCATGTAAAATAGCCTCGACGCTTATCGCATTATCTGTGCAAATATGTTTTGACGTATCAATCAGACTATAATGGAAACAGTTTTTCACCCAACCTATTCGGCATTGGCCTATCTCCTAATTTGTATTCCTTCTTTTCATCCGATTGTTGTATATACCTCGGTACGACATAAATCGCCAGGGGCTCCATTCAGCCACGTCCATTTCTTAAAATCAAAATAAGTCCAAACACTTTTATAGTACACTTCGGCGTCCCGAATATAGCATTATATGCATCGGTTCTGAATCATGGCTTTGGTCAATAGTTGGGTTGCCCGGCTCCTATGGTTACTGCCTTACGTTCCGCTTGTTCGGCCAAGGTAGTAAAGGGAGAACTATTGCGATTGTGTTTCTGGTTCATCCGGATAAACACCTCAGTAGAGAAAGCCGAAAACTGACTGTCATGGTGCAGCGAGAGCTGGTTAACTATTCGGTGACTAATCCCAAATCCTTTGTGATTTTTTTTGTATTACATGAAGGACCGGCCTTCATCCGGTCAGGCGTCTACAGTGCCCAAGTCCGAATAGCCGAACAATGCCAGGGGCTGCGCCTAAAATCCCATTATTAAACTCCTATGGCTAAGTGAGAGTAATAAAGCCACATAGTCTGATTGCCTGGTTCGCTGCACTAACACCTCCTTCAAGGACCAAGCTGTTGGGTTAAGTGTGTTCAAGTGCTATTCCGAACACCCCCATACTACCTACGAGGGGGCTGAAGCCGACAACTGGCCAACTCTCAGATACCATAAACAGCCGCACAGGAGGAAAATAATTTGAGATAAAACGAGCAAACATATTATACAAAAGCCTTGTTTTATAATACAAAGTTCGGGGCAGCACGGATACATTCATTCAAAAATAATGTCCTTCGAACACTGGCCCTCTACAATACGGGATCCTTCCAGGACTTCATCAAAATACCGCTCCGTCGTGCGGTGCTCCTTGCCTGCGGGCGGTCCCTCGGTTGCAAGCTTGGTGGCATTCATCTTCGCCCACTGCACCTTGACACGGGCGAAGGCCATCCGAGCACCTTCGATACAGACCGACCGCTTTATGGCGTCAAGCCGGGGGCAGGCATTGATTAGCCGCTTCACGAGCCCGAAGTAGCTCCTGGGTATGGGTCCGGCTGGCCAAAGATGGACTATAACATCCTTCATGGCCAATTCGGCCACCCTATGCAGTTCGGTCAACTGCTTCAGCTGTTCACTAAGGGACACTGGATGCTCTGGCGCAAGGTACTATGACCAGAACATCTTCTCCGTTGAACTCCCCTCTTCGGCTCGGAAGAACTCCATGGCATCAGCAACACTCCGGGGCAGATTTGCAAACGCTCCTAGAGAACTCCAAACCCGGGTCTGTAAGATGTACCTTCTCCTTACAAATTTGCTCTTCATAGTAAAGGCCTTACCCACCACTATCTGCTTTGCCTCCTAGATCTCCCGACAGGTGCCTTGGGCTTCAACCCAGGCCTCCTTCGTGCTTTGGAGGGCCTTAGCAAGTTCGGAGTCTCGATCCGAAATCTTGCGCTCCAAGGACTCGCATTTGCTTATAGCATCCTTGAGCTCTTGCTGGACATCCTCACCCTCGATTCATATTTTTGGTGGGCGGCTCATTCCTCCTCTGCCTCCTTGGCTTCGGCCAGCGCACTCTTGAGGGTCTCGACCTCAGATGCTCAACCATGAGCATAATCATAATGCTCAGTCAGATAACAAACTAGAACTCATATCATTTCAGATATGCATAGGTATTGTATACGTTGCTTTTCCTCAAGTCGCTTGTTAGCGCGGATGAGTTCTTCATCAGCCCGCTCCAACTTCCGCTTCAGTTCAGACACTTCGGTGGCCTGAGAGGTAGCCACTACCAGTGAAGCCTGTTGATCACAATAGATACATATGTTATCTCCTGCGAATACTACTTGATCCTCTATTCGGCCCTTCTTTACAAAGGCCGCACAGAGTCTCAGGAGCTACTATCTATAACGGGCATATCTTTTATATACACAACAGCTAAAGAATATTACGTCACATACCACAAAACCTGTTAGAAGGCTGGTATAAGCTTCATTCAATCCGCTTTTAGCGGACCGAATCTTTTCAACCACCGTACCCATAAGGGTACAATGTTCCTCCACAATGGAAGCGCGCTGAAGCGCTTCCACCAGAGTATCCGGCACCCCTGGATTGACAAAGGTCGCCGGTGGAGTCGACGCACCCCCTTCTTTCAAGGGAGGTTGCTCGCCTGATTCCGGAGCCGTGCGGATCTCCGGAATGATATTCGGTCAGGGGTCGAAATGGGCATGGCCCCCATCGCCGGTCTCCATGGGGGTCGGTTCCCCCTGTGTTCGGCAGCAGAGGTATTACCCTCTGGCGCCACCTTGACGGCCTCCCGCACCTCCCCATGGCCTGGAGAGGTTCTTCAGGACAACACTTCGGTATTGTCCGTAGCAGTGGGCGGAGAGGCCTGCGGAGGCGTCTCGCTCTCCATCATGTTCGGCCCTAGCGAATTCCCAGAAGACGATGATCATTGGGGGAGATCGCAAGCCAGACTACAGCACTCAAATCACTGTGTTAGAACCGCAAGGCATGAAACCAGATATATGCACAGTATTGTTGAATACTTATGATTCGGTTAGGGGCTTTGCCCTAAGGTGCTGCTTGGGGATGGCTTCGGTATCCGAATCCGAGTCATCTGAAAGGGATATTCTCCCTCTTTTGGACGCCTCCGCTTCTGGATCCGCGGAGGCCACCCTTTTCTTCTTCCTCCCCTTAGGGGAAGAATGGCTCTCTTCCTCCTCCTCCTCTTGATCTTTGTCATGAGAGGACAGAGCTTCGATATCATCGGACACAATGTCTGAAGCACCTTTATGGCGGAGGCCACCTCTAGCCTCCTTGGCCTTCTTCTTGGCCTTCTTCTCCGGCGCCTGATACAGCGCTGGAACCAACATCTTTGTTAACAGAGGAATGGCTAGGTCTTCGGGTAGCAGAGCCGGACATTGGATCCGCTCCGCCTTCTTTGTCCAGCCCTATGGAAGGAATGGAAAGCTTAGTATACTCCTTGGATTTACAAATTAAGTTTATCAGAAAACTTATGGGGGTGGCCGAATGAGCGCAGTCGAGGCCGAGGTCTTCGGTAGTTTCCGGCCACGACTTTCTGGGCCTTGAAAAGCAGCTTCCATATGTCTTCGTGTGTCATGCCGAAGAACCGCTGCAGGGTCCGAGGACTGGCCGGATCAAACTCCCACATATGGAGAGTCCGGCGTTGGCAGGGGAGAATCCGGCGAAAAAGCTTTACCTGGATCACGTCGACAAGACGTGTGTTCTTCTCAATCATGCTCTTGACGTGCTTCTGCAACGTCATCACCTCAGACAATGCCCAATCCAGGCCCTTGTTAATCCATGATGCCAGCCGCATTGGAGGCCCGGATTTACACTTAGGAGCGGCGGCCCATGTGGCGACATGGGGTTCCGTGATATAGAACCACTCCTGTTGCCATCCCTTCACGGTTTCCACGAAGGTCCCCTTGGGCCAGGTGACGTTGGGGAGCTTGCTCACCATGGCGCCGCCACATTCCGCGTGTTGACCATCGACCACTTTCGGCTTCACATTGAAGACCTTGAGCCATAGGCCGAAGTGGGTGGAATGCGGAGGAACGCCTCACACACGACGATGAACGCCAAAATGTTGAGGAAGGAATTCGGGGCTAGATCATGAAAATCTAACCCGTAATAAAATATAAGGCCATGGATGAAAGGATGGAGAGGAAAGTGGGGGATGAACACTACCCTCTCATTAGGCTCCGAGGCGGGAATGATCTTCTTTTTGGCAGGGAGCCGGTGGGCTACATCCGCGGCCAAGTACCCCACTTCCCGGAGTTCCTTGATGTCCCCCTCTGTGACGGAGGAAGCCATCCACTTGCCCTGCGCTCTAGATCCGGACATGGCTGGAGTGTTTTGTGGCGATGGGAAAGATCAAAACTTGGGCGATGGAGCTCGGGATGGAGGGGCAGAGGAAGAAGGAGTGGGGTAAAAAAGATGGGTCCTTATCCCCTTATAAGGGCAGTGAATATCAAGCGCCTCCTTACAAACCTTAAAACTCGCCTATTCCCAAGGGGTCGTGCGAATGGCACAGTTGGATTACCCAAACCCACATTGATGAGAATCCTGCAATAAGGGGGCACGATCTCTGCTTTGACAAGACGTGTCACCGGAGGTTGCGTCTCGAAACGCGAAGCGGGAGGCCGAAAAAACAGTTCAGAATAATAAAGTGGCTAGACGTAACGTTTCGCTAGTAAAGCTGCCAGTAAGACATGCCTTGCTTTTTGATTAAGTATTGTGCCCTTGCGGTTGAGGGATGTAACTGTTAAACAGAGTAGGATACTGTTCTCATGTTCGGAAGACTACTTTGGAGTATTGAGAGGAGGAACCCGCCTTGCAATGCCGAAGACAATCTGCGCGACGGACACATCGTCATTGAAGCCTGGTTCAGGGGCTACTGAGGGAGTCCTGGATTATGGGATCGTCGGGCGTCCGGGCTATATGACCTGGGTGTCGGAGTAAATGGCCACGGGTAGCCTAACCGACTGCCCCTGGCTCTTCCACAAAATTATCAGGCCTTTGGGCCTTCAAGCACTCCAAGCATTGGACCCCCTTCCCTGGCCGGCTACCTCTGAAGCCGACTCATAGAAGGCGGCCCAGCCTCAGCAACCTCCCCCCCAGGATAACCACGGGGTGGCCGACTCCAGGAAGCCGGCCGTAAATGATGCCGACTCCAAGAAGCCGGCCAAGACCGCAACCACCCAAGCTACGCCACATAACGGTGACAAGACGGGTGTGGCCACAGTGCGGCCCACTACCCCCGAAGCCCGAGGCAGGCATGGCCACAGGACGCCGTACGGGACGGCCATCCCCCGTCCGGCTCGGCACTGTAGCCATGCTAGCCTCGACGTCACCCACGGCAGACGCCGGTACGGCCCACGGGCGGCGGGCCCCTTCAGCCACAGAGAGGCGCGGAGGCGGCCCGGCCTCCCCCAGTCGGCCAAGGGTGTAGCCGGCCCCCCAGAAGTCGGCTACCCCCTCCCTCGAAGCATGCGCCACATTAAGGAGACAAGACGAGGTAAGGCTATAGTGAGGGCCCTCGAGGCGGCCCACTGTAGCCACGATTACCTCAACGAAGCCCTCGTCATCAGGAGCGAGGCTACAGTAAGCAGCCGCCGACAAGACCCTAGGTGGTGGGGCCGGCCTGTCGACCAAGAGGCCGGCAGCCGACGGGACCCACTAGTCGGCGGGCCCCAACAGCCGGCGGAGAAGCCGGCGAGCGTAGACACTGACGGCTGGGACCAGTGCCCAGCCGGATTACAATTGTACCCCCGGGGGGTAGGCCTATATAAACCCCCCGGGGCACCCATGCAAAGGGTTGGCTTCTGAGCATAGCACACACACCATAGAGAGAGAGAAGCGAGAGCTAGCCTTGTTCTTCTTCTCCCTTGAACACAATAGCTCTAGGAGCAATTGTAGCTACTTTTCCTGATCTAGTGATCATGCGGAGACCCCGCAGAGCAGGACTAGGGGTGTTATCTCCTCGGAGAGCCCCGAACCTGGGTAAGATCCGCCGGCGTGCATATCTTCGCCTCATCCCGTTTCCAGGCACCGGCGACGTCTTATTGGCACCCACAATGATAAGCCACCCATTGGCATATGTCGCACCTACCACCCGACATTTGGCGCCCACCGTGGGGCCAGGTGCACCGTCGTCCGGAGACCTGTTCTGGACGGGAACCCTCTTCCTCCCCCACGAGCGCAGCCAGCCTGCTGCGCCCGATGGCATTTGCCTCGACGCGCTGCAAGGCGTCGACAACGCCTGCGCAGCGAGCTGCCTCGCTAACCTGCTCGGCGAGACTCGTATCTCCAACGAGCCTGCGTCCGACGCAGGCACGGACTACCCCGAGAGCCGCCTCGTCAGCCTCCTCGACCAGCTTCACGTCTCCAGCGAGCCTGCTGCAGATGTGGAGTCGGTCGGCTCCACCGACCCGATGCTCGTCGACTCCGACACGGCATCGCTCGACGCCTACCCCTCCGACGTGGTGGTCTTCGACGATCCCCTCCCTCGAGCTGACAGCGGCAGCAGCGCCATCACCGAAGTGTTGGTCATCAGCCACGTCGCCAACTCGGGCGAGCATGCCCATGACGCCCTGCAAGCGGTGATGCACGACCTCTCCGTCCCCATCCCGGCCGACGCCGACGCCGAGACCCTGGAGGCACGCCGCCTCGCCCACATCGCGGAAGGCCAGAAGATAGCCTCCATGAGACGCCTCACCGAGGCCCACCAGCGCGAAGTCGACCGCGCCGCCTTCGGCACGCCGCCGCCTAGCGGCCCGAGCCGAGCCGGCTTCGTCCAGAAGCGCGGCGCGGCCGTCGCCAGCATGCTGGGGGCAGATCGCCCCGTCTACGCCACCCCGCTCGAGAATATGCGAGCCGCTCAGGTGGCCGCAGAAGAGCTCAATGGGCTGGGAGCCGATGAGCTCCCCTACATGACAAGACGGATCCAGCAGCTGATCGACGCGGCTGCAGAACGGCACGAAGCCCGCGCCCATGCTGATAGTCATCCCCCGCGCCGGGAGCACGCCGCGACGTCCCGCTCGCCGACTGCGAGCGGCGCCCGCCAGAAGAAAGACAAGGAGCCGGCTGCTAGCCGCAGCCAGACTCGCATCACCATCGAGCGCGACGCGGAAGGCCGCCCGCGAGCGGTGGAGCACCAAGGGAATCTGCCTCCTCCCCGCCTCGAAGAGAGCGACGTCTCACCCCGCCGCCTATCACGCACCCGACTCTTGTCGACCGACTCGGCTGCCGAGAAGGAGTCGGCGAGAACGACGCCCGCCACCGGATCGACCGCCTTGCTCGATCCCTGGCGTTAGAAGAAGAAGACGATGTCGGCCCGCCATGTTTGGGCCCCCGCGTCCGCGACGAGCCCTTTCCCAAAGGGTTCTCGCTTCCCAGAGACACGCCCAAGTACAACGGCTCAGTGAAGCCGGAAGATTGGCTCATCGACTACTCCACGGCCGTCAGCATAGCCAACGACAATCGGCGCGTCGCCGTGAAGTATGTCCCCCTCATGCTGCAAGGCACGGCGCGCACATGGCTCAACAGCCTCAAGCCCTACAGCATCAACAGTTGGCTGGACTTCACGGAAGTCTTCGTCCGCAACTTCACCAGCACCTACAAGCGGCCTCCCAAGCCTCTCAAGCTCTCCCTCCGCGTCCAAGGGCCCAATGAGTCGACCCGCGACTACCTCACGCGGTGGGCCGAGCTCCGCAACTCCTGCGAGGGGGTGCACGAGGTTCAGGCCATCGACTATTTCACCGCCGGGTGCCGAGAGGGCACCCTCCTCAAGCACCGACTCCTCTGCGACGAGCCGGCTACCCTCGACGAGTTGCTGGTCATCGCGGACAAGTACGCCACGGCCGACTCCTCGATGAAGACCGAGCTTCGAGTAGACGCCTCGGGGAAGGTGATTGCTCCGGCTCCCAAGACGCCGGCTGGCGACCCTAATCGGCGCCCCTACCAGAACGATCACAAGCGCAAAGCCCCCATGCCGACTTCCGCCAGTCGGCAGGTGGCCACCGTTGAAGATGAGCCGCCCCAAGAACGGCCCGCTCCCAAGAAGAAGGGTGGCAGGCCGGCTTGGCAGCCGGCTTTCTCTTACGAGCAGGCTCTTGACGCCCCCTGCAAATTCCACAGCGGCGCGAAGCCGTCCAACCACACAACCCGAAAATGCCATTCGCTCACCCGCATCACCAAGGGCGAAGGGTTATTGCCGCCTCTGCCTCCCGGTCCGCCGCCTCCAGCCCCCCAGCAGTCGGCGGCTCGGCCGGCGCTCGGCGCCATCCAAGATGAATTCCCTGAAGAGCACGCCGCCTACGTCGTCTTCACCAGTCAAGCCGACGACAAGCGCAGTCGGCGCCGACAGCATCAAGAAGTTAATGCAGTCACCTCTAGCGCCCCCGAGTTCATGCACTGGTCAGAGAAGCCAATCAGCTAGAGCCAGGGCGACCACCCAGAGGTGATGCCCTCTCCTGGCTCCTATGCAATGGTCTTGGATGTCACCCTCGCGACGGAGAGGCGAGCTGCCCGATTCTCCCGCGTCCTGATAGATGGCGGAAGCAGTATCAACATACTGTACCGCGATACCATGGAGAAGCTGAACATCAAAGCGAAGCAGCTTATGCCGAGCCGCATCGTCTTCCATGGTATCGTCCCCGGCTTGTCTTGCTCCCCAATCGGCAACATCAAAATGGATGTTCTCTTCGGAGACAAAGATCATTTTTGCCGAGAAGCAATCTGGTTCGAGGTAGTGGATTTGGAGAGCCCCTATCACGCTCTGCTTGGGCGACCTGCTCTGGCCAAGTTCATGGCTGTGCCCCACTACGCCTACCTAAAGATGAAGATGCCGAGCTCGAAGGGGATCATCACGGTAGCCGACGACTACAAGAAGTCCATCGAGTGTGCCATGGCCAGCAGCCGGCTGGCCGAGTCCCTCGTGGTGGCAGAAGAGAAGAAGATGCTGGAGCGGGTTGTAGCCATGGCCGGCAAGCAGCCGACCCTGTCCCCCAATCCCAAAGATAGTGATGCGCAGGGCTCCTTCCAGCCTGCCAAAGAAACGAAGAAGATACCTCTGGACCCGGAGAACCCGGAGAGGTTCGCTGTCATTAGGGCGAACTTGGACAGTAAATAGGAAGGCGAGCTCGTCGACTTCCTCCGTGAGAATCGAGACATTTTTGCATGGTCCCCAAAGGACATGCCGGGTGTCCCGAAGGATTTCGCCGAGCACAAATTACATGTCCGCGCCGACGCGAAGCCGGTCAAGCAACTCCTCCGCCGACTGTCAGAAGAGAAGCGAAGAATCGTGGGAGAAGAGATAGCCCGGCTCCTTGCCGCTGGCTTTATCATGGAAGTGTTCTTTCCAGAGTGGCTTGCCAACCCAGTTCTGGTTCTGAAGAAGAATAACAAGTGGCGTATGTGTATAGACTACACCAGCCTGAACAAGGCCTGCCCAAAGGATCCGTTTGCTCTGCCACGGATTGACCAAGTGATAGACTCCACAGCCGGATGCGAGCTGTTGAGTTTTTTGGACGCCTACTCAGGGTACCATCAGATCAAGTTGGACCCAGCTGACCGCCTGAAGACTGCCTTCATCACACCCTTTGGAGCTTTCTGCTACCTGACTATGACATTCGGCTTGAGGAATGCCGGTGCCACTTTTCAGAGTTGCATGCAGAAATGCCTCTTGAAACAACTCGGCAGAAATGCCGACGTCTATGTAGACGACATTGTGGTGAAGACAGAGAAGCGCGGCACCTTGCTGGAAGACCTGAAAGAAACATTCGCCAACTTGCGCCGATTCCAAATCAAGCTCAACCCCGAGAAGTGCGTGTTCGGAGTACCAGCCGGCCAGCTGCTAGGCTTCCTGGTCTCCAAACACGGCATCGAGTGCAACCCCGTCAAGATCAAGGCCATCGAGAGGATGGAGATTCCCACCAAACTGCGAGATGTGCAGAAATTCACCGGCTGCTTGGCCTCCCTGAATCGTTTTATCAGCCGACTAGGAGAGAAGGCTCTCCCCTGTATCGACTCATAAAGAAGTCCACTCACTTCGAGTGGAATGACCAAGCCGACTAGGCCTTCCATGAGTTGAAGAAAATGCTGACCACTCTGCCCGTCCTGGCAGCGCCGACTGAAAAGGAGCCCATGCTCCTCTACATCGCCGCGACTAGCCGAGTCGTCAGTATTGTTGTTGTGGTCCAACGCCCGGAAGAAGGCCGAGCCCAGCTAGTCCAGAGGCCGGTGTACTACCTAAGCGAAGTGCTATCCAGCTCAAAGCAGAACTACCCGCACTACGAGAATATGTGCTATGGGGTATATTTCGCCAACAAGAAACTGAAGCCCTACTTCCAAGAGCACCCCATGACGGTCGTGTGCACCGCCCCGCTCGCCGAGATCATAGGCAGCCGGGATGCATCCGGCCGGGTGGCTAAATGGGCCATTGCACTAGCGCCCTACACGATCTTCTACCAACCCCGCACCGCCATCAAGTCCCAAGCGTTGGCCGACTTCCTCGTCGACCGGGCCGAGACCCAGTACCTACCGCCGGCTCCCGACTCTACCCATTGGCGGATGCACTTTGACGGGTCCAAGATGCGCACCGGCTTGGGAGTCGGCATCGTCCTCACCTCTCCCAAAGGCGACAAGCTCAAGTACACGCTGTAGATCCACTTCGCCGCCTCCAACAATATGGCCGAGTACAAGGCGCTCGTACATGGGCTCCGGCTAGCCAAAGAGCTCGGCATACGCCGGATCTTGTGTTACGGCGACTCAGACATGGTAGTCCAGCAGTCGTCTGGCGACTGGGACGCCAAGGACGCGAACATGGCGAGCTATCGATTCCTCGTCCAGCAGATTAGCGGATACTTCGAAGGGTGCGAGTTCCTTCATGTGCCAAGGGCCGACAACGACCAAGCAGATGCCCTAGCACGGAATGGCTCCACCCGACAAGCCATACCGACTGGCGTCTCCCTCCAGCGCCTCCTCAAGCCGTCCATCAAGCCGTCTCCAGAGTCAGACTCTATCTTCGTACCGCCTGCGCCAGATGCAGCCGGATCCGACTGGAGAAACCCCGCAGGCAGCACGGGGACTTCGACAACTGGCCCGGAGACTGCCGTAGTCGCACCCGGCCCGAAGACTTCAGAACCCAGCCCGGGGATTGCAGTAGTCGGCCCGGGGACTGCAACGACACAAGAAGCGATGGCCGACTCCAATTCCGCGCCACCGAACCCACCCACCCGAGTCATGGTGGCTACACTAACAGAAGAAGAAGTCACAGCTCTGTCATGGGCCCAGCCCATCCTCAAGTTCCTAGTCAGCAGAGAGCTGCCGGCTGATGAGATCTCAGCAAGACTAGTGCAACGACGAGCCGCAACATATGCAATAATCAACAGAGAGCTTGTGAAGCGCAGCGTCACTGGAGTCTTCCAGCGTTGTGTCGAGCCAGAAAAAGGAGTGGCAATCCTCAAGGATATCCACCAAGGCGAATGCGGCCACCACGCAGCCTCAAGATCACTTGTGGCCAAGGCTTTCCGCCATGGTTTCTTCTGGCCGACTGCCTTGGAGGATGCTAAAGAAATAGTCAAGAGCTGCAGAGGATGCCAAGTTTTTAGTTCCAAGCAACACGTGCCGGCTTCTGCACTCAAGACCATTCCCCTCACCTCGCCTTTTGCCGTCTGGGGACTGGACATGGTGGGCCCTTTCAAGACAGCCCGCGGCGGCTTGACGCATCTACTTGTCGATCTGGACAAGTTCACAAAGTGGATCGAAGCAAAGCCGATTAAGAAGCTGAACGGGCCGACTGCCGTGACATTCATCACTGACATCACTACTCGGTACGGCGTGCCGCACAGCATCATCACCGACAACGGCACGAACTTCGCCAAAGGAGCACTGGCACGTTTCTGCGCGACGCAGGGCATCCGACTGGACTTAGCGTCCGTTGCCCACCCGCAGTCAAACGGCCAGGTCGAGCGAGCAAATGGACTCATCCTCTCCGGCATCAAGCCCCGACTGGTTGTACCACTGGAGCGATCGGCCGGCTGCTGGCTCGATGAGCTGCCGGCTGTCCTCTGGAGTCTGCGCACTACACCCAACAAGTCAACCGGCTTTACTCCATTTTTCCTCGTGTACGGTGCCGAGGCTGTCATCCCAACAGACATCAAGTTCGACTCGCCTCGGATCACCATGTACACGGAGGAGGAGGCCAAGGAAGCAAGAGAAGACGGCGTCGACCTACTGGAAGAAGGCCGGCTGTTAGCACTCAGCCGGTCCGCCATCTACCAGCAAGGGCTGCGCCGCTACCACAACCGTAAGGTCAAGCCAAGATCCTTCCAAGAGGGTGACCCTGTGCTCCGGCTGATCCAGCGAACAGCCGGCCAGCACAAGCTCTCGGCCCCTTGGGAAGGCCTCTTCGTCATCAGCAAGGCACTAGGCAACGACTCCTACTACCTGATCGACGCGCAAAAACCAAGAGCACGCAAGAGAGACGACTCCGGCAAGGAGTCGGAGCGACCATGGAACGCAAACCTCCTGAGAAGATTTTACAGTTGAAAGCAGTATGTATCATGCTACCCTTTTGTATTAAGTACAAACCAACAGGCCCCCCGAACAGTACTCGGGGACTGCCTTTGTTTATCTATGAATGACAAGTGTCATATCCATGAATGTATTATTACATTTGATTTCTTGTTGGGCACCGGGTTCGACTAGTCGGCCCGGGGACTGGCCGCCTTCAGCTATATTAAAAGTTCTACCTGAAGTCAGACAAGTAGTGTGCCGGCTCCCGAGTCCTCTCTTGCTGAAAGTCGCAGCTCGAAGAACCGACTGTCCGACTAGCAAGAGGCAAGGCAGAAAGGATGCCCACACGAAAAACGGCTAAGGACCAACGACCTTATATAGCAAAAAGACGGCCTCCAACCATGCTTGCCGGCTGTCAAAACAGCCGGCTGGCCGGCTTCCTAAACACTTAGCTTTAGTCCAGCAAAGCTAGAGTACTTCCCCCCCAATTGGCCAAGCACTCCTCCAGCTACAGATTGGAGAGCAACTGTCTGACTGGGGAGGCGGCAACCAGGGGAGGGTGGCAAAGGAAACAGCAGAAGGATAAAAAGCAAAGTACGAGGAAAAGCCAAATGCATGCGTAAGTTATATATACATATAAAGCCCCGAACAGGCCGGCAATCAACATGGTTCGAATACACCCCTAGTGGGTGGAATTGTGCAGACTTAACAGAGTATTGTTCCAAAAGTAACAGGACAGGAAAACAAAAGATGGCAGACTAGACTAGGGCGCGGTGCGGGAGCCGAGCTGGTCGGTGAAGACGGCCTCGCCGCTGAAGGAGTGGCCGCCTAGCGGGTCTCAGCTTGGTCACCACCAGTGGCAGGCGACGCACTCGCGCGCGACGTGGTGCTGGAGGCACGGTCAGGCTGAGGCTGGTCGGCTGCTCCACCAGCCGGCTCGGCGTCTTCACCCTCCTCCTCCTCCTCTTCACCCTCGTCGCTGGAGTCGATCTCCTCCGCCGAGTCTTCACCGTCCGCCGGGTTTAGCCCGAACCACTCCTCCGGCTGGGCGACACCATTGTCATCTACCTCGGGGGCGAAGACGCTGGTGTCGGTGTAGTCGGCGATCGCCGAAGCCCGCCGGATGATAGCCGGCCGCGCCGGCTCCAGCTCCGTGTCTGCTTGCTGCCGCCAGGTAGCCAGCTGATCCAGGCTCAGGCTGGGATACCAGGCCTTGACGAACTCCAGCGCCCGCCTGGCGCCGGACCGAGCCGCCGAGGCCTTCCAGGCTTTGAAGCGGCCGACTGCCACCTCCAGCCAGTCGGCGGTCCGACTAGGGGTGCGAGGAACCACTTGGCCGGGCCAGAGGGCGGCCAACACTTGCGCCCCGGCACGCTGAAGCCGGCAGAGCAGTCGGTGAGCCGGCTCGATGCGGGCCTGGATCGCCAAGAGCTGCTCCTCCAGCGAACGGCCGACGGTTGGCGAAATCTCGAAGCCAGCCTGCCTTCGCGCTTGGCGGCGGGCCTCGATGACCTGGTTGGCGGCGGTAGAATAGCCAGGGAAATACTCTGTGCAAGAAAAAAAAAGAAGAAAAGAAGAAAAGAACACCAAGTTAGAAAACGAGCCAAAAGCGGCAGACGGCAAGAAAGGACGAAGAAGTAGGCGGCTTACCGTCAACTAGATCTTCGATCTGACCATAGCCAGAGATCAGAGTTTGCCTTGCTTCAGCCCAGCCAGCCGCCTCCGTCTCGTACTCGGCCTGGAGGGCGGCTTCGCGGTCCTGCACCGCCTTCAGAGCCGCCTTGTGGCCTTCCTCCTGTTCGGCCAACTTCTTGGCCAGGCGGTCGCGTTCCTGCACCAAGGTGGCGAGCTCGGCATCCTTGGCGCGAAGGGCAGTCTGAGACTCTCCCAGCTGTGCCCTCAGACCGGCGTTGGCCGCTGCAGAGACGGCAGAAAAAGAAAGAACAGTAAGAGGAAGTCGTCAAGGAAGATCCGACCCGACTGCTCAGTAGTCGGCCCGAATCTCGGGGACTACACCCAGTGGGTGCGCTGACACGCCCCCACATGAGATAAAGAACAAAGCACGTACCCCGGCTCTCAGTAAGGTGGGCGGTCTTCTGGGTCTGCTCCCGAGCCTGGGAGTTGAAGGCGGCCGCACGAAGATTGTGGTAGTCCTGCAAGATAGATAGAAGATCGAAGTAAGAACAAGAATAGCAAAGCCAAATCCACTAAAAAGTTCCAAGCCGCCTGCTCAGCAGCCGACTCGGAACTCGGGGACTACACCCAGTGGGTGCGCTGACGCGCCCCCACGAAAGAAATCAAGATCAAGAAGAAGCAAGATAAGAAGACTAACCCGGATGGCCGCCCGCGTCGCGAGCAACTCGTCGGTGAACTGCCTCAGCGCCATAGCCTGAGCCTGGAGTGGGGTCCGGACGTCCTGCGCGGCCACATTCTTCACGGCCGTCCCTCCGCCCGGCGTCCACCCCGAGGTAGCGCTGGCCACCTCCGCATCCTGGGCCGACGAGCTGGAGCCCGCGACCGGCTGCGGCTCCGATGCGGCCCTCTGTGGCTCTGACGTAGCCTTCCCCGCGCGCCGGCTCGGCGGCATCCGGACCGCCAGCTCAGTCCTCGCGGCCGGCTCGCCCCTCGCCGACTGCGCAGGCGGCAGATCAGGCCGGCCGCCTTGAGCCGCCCCAGTTGGCGGGGTCGGCACCGGTGCCCTCTCTAGGACGACGACGTCGTCGTCCCTCTCCAGCCCTGGCTGGTCGCCGCCGGCTCCTTCTGGAGAGGGCTCCAGGGCCCCAGGCGCTGCGACGCGCAGCGGGGTGACCATCAAGGCCTCCTCCGCCGCCGCCGCAGCTGCAGCCTCCGCTTGGGCCTTGGCTGCGGCGTCGGCGAGCGCCTTCGCCGCCTCCTCCTCCTCCTGCGCCGCCTGGGCGGCGGAAGCCTTCCGTGCCTCCGCCTCTCGCGCCTCCCGCTCCTCCCGCGCCTCCTGCGCGTTCCGTTCTATCGCTTCCTGAAGGTCGGCACGGGGGTCCACGCGGCGAGTGGTGCTCCCAGACCCCCTCGGCGACTCGACGACGGAGGCGGCAGCCGCCCGCTCAAGCGACAGCGGAGCTCTGGTCGTTTGGAGAAAAAGGCAAGGGTTCAGGAACCACCAGAGAAAAGAAAGAAAAAAGGGTACACAAAGTAATTGGAACTTACGCCGACATAGTCTGTGGCTGCTTCACCGTCTTGCGGAAGCGAGCCGCCTTCGCGGCCGCCTCCTCCCGCCTGGTTGCTGCCGCCCCGCCCCTGGGTTTCTTCGTCCAACTGCCGAACAAACCCTGGGCGGCGCGACGCTTTTGCCCTCTGCCCCGAGCAGGCGGTGCAGCGGAGGAACCCGCACCATGTCCAGACGCCGGCCGGCGGCGCGGGACGACTTTGGACTCATCGTCGTCCGGCCAGTCGTCGAAGGTGACTCCATGCCCGGAGCCGCCTGCTTCGCCGCCGGCTTGGCCACCACCCGGCTCGGTGTTGTCGTCCATAGCGGCCGCCCCCAAATCGGGGTCCTCCAGGTCGTGCTGCGTACGGTCGGGGACGAATCGGCGCTCCGCATCCGACCCGCTGGCAGGCCGAAGGAGAGGACTCTATCGAAGACAAGCCGACTGGTCAGAGTCGGCCAAAGGAACTCGGCGACAAAGCTAAGAGAAAAAGAAGAGACAAGGAGAGCATACCGTGGGCGGTGGATTGGCTCGGCTATATGGCTCCTTGCCGAACTGCCACTCTTCAGAGAGTTTGCAGTTCGCGAGGTAGTTCACCATATAGGCAACCTCCTCGTGCGGCATGTCCTTGGTGCACATCCGGCTCGGATCGAGCTGGCCGCTCATCTGACAGATCAGATGAGGACGGCTCTGGAGCGGAAGTACCCGGCGCGTAACGAAGGCGGCCAGCAGGTCGGGCCCCGTCAAGCCCTCCGACTGGGTCATCGCTCGCACTCGGGCGACGGCTGCGGACCCAGCCGGCGTCAGAGTCATGGCCCGGTAGGACCACTGGGGCCGTCTGCCCGCCGGTGGGCCGGCTACGTAAGCCGGCAGGTTGACGTAGTCGCCCTGCGGGGCGATGCTTCTGACGTAGAAATACGACTTTTGCCACCTCTTCACCGACTGGATCAGCGGGATGACGGGGAAGGGGTTGTCGGCGACCGCCCTCCGCACCGCGATGAAGGCGCCAGTCTGAGCCGGCACGCCCTGCATGCGCGTGCCCAGCTCGGACTGGAAGAACTCCCCTCAGAGCTCGAGGGTAGGGAGGACGCCGAGGTAGCCTTCGCACAGGGTGACGAAGGCAGACAGCAGCACCACCGCGTTTGGGGTGAGGTGGTGCGGCTGGAGCTGGTAGAACTCGAGCCAGGAGCGGAAGAAGGCGCTCACGGGCAGGCCGATGCCGCGCAAGAAATGCGAGCGGAAGACCACCCGCTCGCCCTCCCGCGGCTCCGGTGTAATTTGCTTCACCGGCGCGAGACGGACCTCCACCTTGTCCGCGCCGGGCAGCCGCCGCGTCTTGCGGAGGAACTCGACGTGATCCTCGTGGACGTTGGAGCCGTCCCAATCCCCGCCATACTGCTCCGTGGCGGGAGGCATGGCGAAAACGAGCGCGGCGGCGGAGGAACGTGTGGTGGAAGAGCGCGGCGGCGAGGCGCTGTTGCAAGAAACGGCAAGAGAAAGAAGACGGTGGAAGGAGGAGGAGCGTGCGAGAGCCTGCCGCTCTCCCTCTCCCCCTACTTATAGCTTCGCGAGGTGAGGCCGGGGAGGCCGGACATGGGGGGAGACGTGGGATTAACTGCACCCACCCCCCCACACCTCGCGATTATTACGCCCTAAGGGCGTGCCGAAACTGCCGCAAGGAGACGTGCGGGCGGTTTCGGGTTGCAGAGAATCCGCGCCTCGGCCCGGGCATGGACGTGGCGGGCCCCCGCCCTGCGGCGACGTCCCGTCGCGTGCGTGGGCTGGCAGGCTTTCTGGCCGAGAGAGGCCACGTGGTTCGCAGGCGGCAAGTGGCCGGCCCGCGGCCCGGTGCACGCACTGGCGAGCTCCCGCCCTCCGACTCCGGAGTTTTTCGACCAAGGCGGCGCGCCTAACCAAAGCCGGCTCCCAGCTGCCGACTTGTCAAGATAGGAAGCTGACCGAGCTTCTCGACTCCTACCCAACCTCGAAGCCCAATCAGCTTCGGGGACTACTGTCGGAGTAAATGGCCACGGGTAGCCTAACCGACTGCCCCTGGCTCTTCCAAAAAATTATCAGGCCTTTGGGCCTTCAAGCACTCCAAGCATTGGACCCCCTTCCCTGGCCGGCTACCTCTGAAGCCGACTCACGGAAGGCGGCCCAGCCTCAGCAACCTCCCCCCCCCCCCAGGATAACCACGGGGTGGCCGACTCCAGGAAGCCGGCCGTAAAGGATGCCGACTCCAAGAAGCCGGCCAAGACCGCAACCACCCAAGCTACGCCACATAACGGTGACAAGACGTGTGTGGCCACAGTGCGGCCCACTACCCCCGAAGCCCGAGGCAGGCATGGCCACAGGACGCCATACGGGACGGCCATCCCCCGTCCGGCTCGGCACTGTAGCCATGCTAGCCTCGACGTCACCCACGACAGACGCCAGTACGGCCCACGGGCGGCGGGCCCCTTCAGCCAGAGAGAGGCGCGGAGGCGGCCCGGCCTCCCCCTGTCGGCCAAGGGCGTAGCCGGCCCCCCAGAAGTCGGCTACCCCCTCCCTCGAAGCATGCGCCACATTAAGGAGACAAGACGAGGTAAGGCTACAGTGAGGGCCCTCGAGGCGGCCCACTGTAGCCATGATTACCTCAACGAAGCCCTCGTCATCAGGAGCGAGGCTACAGTAAGCAGCCGCCGACAAGACCCTAGGCGGTGGGGCCGGCCTATCGACCAAGAGGCCGGCAGCCGACGGGACCCACTAGTCGGCAGGCCCCAACAGCCGGCGGAGAATCCGGCGAGCGTAGACACTGACGGCTGGGACCAGTGCCCAGCCGGATTACAATGGTACCCCCGGGGGGTAGGCCTATATAAACCCCCCGGGGCACCCATGCAAAGGGTTGGCTTCTGAGCATAGCACACACACCATAGAGAGAAAGAAGCGAGAGGTAGCCTTGTTCTTCTTCTCCCTTGAACACAACAGCTTTAGGAGCAATTGTAGCTACTTTTCCTGATCTGGTGATCATGCGAGACCCCGCAAAGCAGGACTAGGGGTGTTATCTCCTCGGAGAGCCCCGAACCTGGGTAAGATCGGCCGGCGTGCATGTCTTCGCCTCATCCCGTTTCCAGGCACCGGCGACGTCTTATTGGCACCCACAATGATAAGCCACCCGTTGGCATATGTCGCACCTACCACCTGACACTGGGCTGGACTGATGGGCCGTGAAGATACAAGATGGAAGGCCTTTTTCTGTGTCCGGATGGGACTCTCCTTTGCGTGGATGGCAAGATTGGCGTTCGGATACGTATTTTCCTTTCTCTGTAAACCGACTCTGTACAGTCCTAGCCCCCTCCGGTGTCTATATAAACCGGAGGGTTTAGTCCGTAGAGGCCATCATAATCATATAGGTTAGACGTCTAGGGTTTAGCCATTACAATCTCGAGGTAGATCAACTCTTGTAAACCCTATACTCATCAAAGTCAACAAAGTCGGAAGTAGGGTATTACCTCTAATAAGAGGGCCCGAACCTAGGTAAACATCGTGTCCCCCGCCTCCTATTACCTTTGATCCTCAGACGCACAGTTTGGTACCCCCTACCCGAGATCTGCTGGTTTTGACACCGATAGAGGGCCTCCGACCCCTTCTTCCTCGCTGCCGTTGTGTGGGAAGATCCGGCCTCCCTCCACCCACCTAGCAACATCCCGGCGACCCTCAGGTATAACTTCCTTCGAAACCGGCCTTGCTCTACTTCCCCAGCTTCTGACGTCGCTGCATTTGTATAGTTTACTATTTCTTAGGCCCCTCGTAGATAGGATCGATCGGCTGTTCGAAAGCCACCTAAATTTTTACTGTTAAGAGGTAAAACTAGTTCATGCAGTCGAATCTAGTACTACTTGGTTCAAACAGGGAAGAAAGGGGGTGGGGTGGGGGAAGATTTGTTACTTTAATCTAGGACTTGGTCGAAAGAGGAAACAATGGGGGTGAAAAGTAGCAGAGACTGGCTATCCAACTGATCTATTGGGCTAATAGGGAAATAAAGGGAAACGCAGTACAAACTCAATATAAACCGATCTATTGGTTGAAAAAGGAAAGAAAGTGGGGACTAGGGGATAAGTCAACAGAGTATGTCCAGCACTAGATTTGCTAGCCTCACACAGTATAAGGTGTATACCGAACAAAAATGGGACCAGCCCAGATATCTTGTTCTGATGTTTGTTGCCCCGAGCCCCTCTTATGTAATGCCACTGGTAAAATGTAGCAGTCGCACTGTTAAAAGTAAGGACACATTAAACCAATGTTCATTTCAATGTAATGCCTCCAGTAATATGAATCAATGGCACTATTTTTCATGTCCTGCTAAAATTCCCATTAAGATAAGTTGCTTCTTTTCGTTAGAAATGCAACTGTCCTGGTCCGCCTACTCTCCCGTGCCCAAATACCAACTCTTTAGCAGCTGTTAATGTAATGTTGCTGGTAAAATGAAGCAATGGCACCATTCAAGTAATGTCGTATTTAACGGTTGTCATAGTTAATCCTAATGCCCACACTAATATCTAGCAATGCTTCTGCTTTAGAAATTGCTACTGTCCTTGTAGGATCACCATTCAGATAAGGAACATGCTTCTTTTCATTTGATGTATCTTTCATCACTTGTTAGCCACCCTCCTTTCCAGCTTTTTGTGCAAACAGAGATATACATTTCACGCTTGATCTTAGTTGAACTGCACAAATGATATCCAAATTATAGTTAAACATTCCACGAGCTTCACAACCAACCTTGATGTTGCTAAATTTTATTGTAACTAATGAAGAAGAAGCTGCTAGCCCATGGGACATTGCTTCACTTTAGGTGAAGTGCACAAAAAGGTCCCATGAATCGAATCATCCATGTTGGTGACTGGTTTCATCCCTTCTACGATGGCGTTGACTGTAGATATGGTTCCCATCATGAGGTATGTTCCTTTTTGGCCCAACCGTTTGCCAAAGATCCTGCATGTTGAGTCTGCTCTTGTGCTACTGTTTTGGCACTGCCATGATAAAGTATTAATGTTATTATTTTGCACCTTAATCTAGTGGCACTATTAATTTGAGGCAATGTTTTGGCACCGCTAGTGCCACTAATTTTTTTATATATCGAAAGTGGGGGTTTCCTCCGATTTCATTAAAGAAACCCAACCATAGAGAACCATTATCCGCCAACATCTCAGTGTAAACGGGCAGTTATGCAACTACTACTAGAACGGACTAAGTACTAGCAGGACACAAGTTCGCCATATAATCTAGGCAGGTAGGGGGACGCAACACTAGCTTGACCAAGATAGGATTACAACCCAAATGCTACGACAGAAACATCTGGGGGAAGATAGGGACTGAAAGAGCCAGCTTCAGCATCCCAGTCTAAGCACCCCCGGCCTCCATCCTTGCGATGCACGGTACACCTCGCGTGCCACCTGCTCGACCCTAGTGCCACTGATAAAATCAAGTAATAATAGAGTTAAAATAGAGCGACTGTCCTCTCTATCATTTCATTTCCAATGTAGATAAAGAAAGTTCTTCTCTTTGTTAGTATATGTTTCATCAACTAGTCCCATTGTTAATGTTTAAGTGTTTCTGCAAAATGGGGTGGTTAATTTTAGTTGTTCTGCACAAAAATAGATATTGGAATGTCTCAAGGCCCCTCCTTGTACTACCGTTGTACACTGATGTTCATCACTCGCAGAAGGTGTATCAGGGAGAATTGGGTCGATTTCCAGTATGAGGCCTACCGTATGAGGCGTCGCAGGGCCCATCTCGCCCTCGTAGCATGGCATACTATGATACTATCACAATATTTTCTTCTATTTATTAGTGTATGTTTCATCAACTAGTACCACTATAATGTAATCACGCTTTTTTATTAACTGTGCAAACAGGGTTATTCAGCTGCATTTTGGTGGAACTGCATAAATGTACGGATGGAACCGGCATATATGCAGAGTGCGAGGTGTGCCAAGTAAAAATTACGGACAACAACCATGCTCCATGTAAGCATTGGCATCCACCACCACCAGTGGGATGTGTGGCGCTCTCTGTGGATGGATCTTTCTCGGCAGCAAATCCTCTAACCAAATACTAGTAGCTTATATTGGCACTTTTTTTTCTGAAAGAAGCACCAATCTATTTTTCGTTATTTGTACACAGTGTCACAACACTATTTTTGGTCCAGAGCTATTTTAGGGTGATTGGCGTATGTATCACCCCGGATGTAACTTTCCATATTTGTAACTCCAACTCTTGCCATTTTCGGCTATGTGCTATGCTATTCCCTTCGTGGTCGGGTTTTATTTTTCGTTTTGCATTTTGTTCAGGTCATGCATCTCATATCATGTCATCATGTGCATCTCATTGCATACGTGTTCGTCTCATGCATCCGAGCATTTTCCCCGTTGTCCGTTTTGCAATCCGGCACTCCCACGTGCACCGGCGCACCCCTCTTGTTTTCTTTTCGTGAGCGGGTGTTGAACGTTCTCGGAATGGACCGAGTCTTGCCAAGTGGCCTTGGTACACCACCGGTAGACCACCTGTCAAGTTTCGTTCCATTTGGAGGTCGTTTGATGCTCCAACGGTTAACCGGGTAACCGCAAAGTCCTTTTGTGTGTTGCAGCAAAACCCCCTCCAAACAGCTCAATAAACCATCTAAGTCACCTCCATGCTCTCGGTCGTTCGATCACGATCGTGTGGGCGAAAACCGCACTCCATTTGGAGTCTCCTAGCTCCCTCTAGCTATAAATAGGTGATCCCCCCTGTCGTGGAAATGTCACGGCAGATGTCCTTAGTGTCAGGACTTAGTCGCGAGGCCAGCACATCTATGTGGTAGCTTGAGAGGGGTTGGGCGGAATCGAGAGACGCAACACAAGACAAGGATTTAGACAGCTTCGGGCCCCGGGAAACATCATCCGGTAACAACCCTACATGATGTTTGAGGCTAGGTCTCATTATGATCACGGGAGAGTCGCCGAGAACCGGCTCTCGGTGTCTAGCCCTAGAGATTTCTTCTTGTTACTTGTCGCTTCCCCCTCTTTGGGGAGCCCTGCCCCTCCTTATAGAAGTTGAAGGGCCGGGTTACATGTGGAGTCCTACTAGGATTAGGACTAGTCTATCTCTAATACAAACCGGATACAAGTCCTGGTCTTAACTTCTTGTAAGGTAAATATTCCTCATGTCTTTCCACTTAAACCGGCCCACCATTAACATAAAACGGCCTTCTGGGCCTTGGGCCTTGTCATCCGGCTGACCCGCCCGCCGGTTCACCAGTGAGTCATAATGACCAGGCGGGTTGCTTGTAAACCGCCAGGTCAGGGCGGGTCGCCAGTGAATTGCCAAGTGTCCGTCGGGTCTCAAGTAAACCGCCAAGTCCGGCCGGGTTACATTTCCGGTCGGGTCATACCGCGGGGTATATCCCCGACATTAGCCCCCAGTTTAGTTTGGATTTATCCATGTTAAACTGATCCTGCAAAATAATTCAAGAACAAATTTGACAGGTTGTGCTCCGGGTTAAAAATTCTTTGTAAGCCGGAACTTGATCATCCTTAAGTCCTTGACATCTCCTTCTTGATATATACAGATATATTTCAACTTCGTCAATGCAAAAAATCCAAATACTTCTTTTGGAAAATCCGGGTCAACAGGCCAGCTTCAGAATCAATTTGCTGACATTGGTCTCTTGTAGAGAAATATTGTAAGAAATAATCCACTTGAGTCGGCTTCCAAAATGCCGGTTTAAAAAATATTGGTCTTTGAAATACTCATCTGATATTCAGCCGGTTTGAAGATATAGAACCTGCCGGTTTATTATTGCCAAAATTGCTGGGTTATAAAAACTGATGATTCCGGGTTATGACTGTTATACACACCGGGTCATGATTATTGCCAACGCCGGGTAACTCAAGTAATCTTCCTGATTTGCTCAAAACTGAGAATTTGAAGATGTTTCTCCTTTATATGCATATTACCTGTAGCCCCCAAGTCTTAAGAGGAGAACATAGTGATAGCTTAAGACTTGTTTCAATATAAATGTTGCAACCTTGAAGAAATCCAGATTGTTCATCTCAGTCACTAGTCAAAACTGACTATTCCACATATGTAGCCCCCAAGTGTCGGGTTGTCATGCTTGCAGCAACCTGGGACTTGTAATTGCCTTATGCTCACAAAAATTTCAAGCAGTGTAGCCCCCAAGGGCCGGGTCATTATGCAATAATGAGCAGGGACTTTGTAGATATGATCATGTAGATTCAAGCATCAACGTGTAGCCTCCAAGGGCCGGCTTTGTAAGATAATACTGAGCTGGGACTTTATATATACTTCATTGAAAATAACATCATATGATGTAACCCCACCATGGGGCTTGAACCCACGTCCACAAGTTTAAGAGTCTTGTCCTCTACCAACTGATCAATGAACCCTTCAATATAATGGATTAAGGCTTGTGTACCTTGAATTTTTGACAGGAGCAATTGGTAGTCCCCAAGGGCCGGCTCATTTAGAATGTGATGAGTCGGGTCTTCAATAAGTTGAGCAAAAAATGACTTTGCATTAGCCCCCAAGTGCCATGGTGCATGCTGGCAGTGACATGGGACTTGCATATTTGATGTAATCTCAATTTAAATAATGTAGCCCCCCATGTGCCGGGTCGTAAGCTTGCAGTGACTCGAGACTATTCCTTCCATTGTAGAGTAAATCATATCCATTGATAAAACAATAGCCATTGCGCCAAAGCGACTTTGAATACCTCATCTGTTGATAAGTATATAAATCCGGAGTTTAAATCCGGAATTTTTATAACCCGGCGGCTTATAGCCTTTGAGAAAATCAAGAATTGATAACCCTTTTGAGACACCAATTTCAATCTATGATGATGGGCTTGAATTTAATCATTTATGTAAGTCATAGCTCTGTAAATCCTGCAGAGTTTAAACAACATATGCCCTGGCGACTTAACGTCAAAAACCAGGGTGGGTAACCACCCAAATGTAGTCTTATCCTGCACATAATTAGATCACAAGATCCCTTGGCGGTTTACCGCAGGGCGGGTCATAATATCTCAAATATAACCATTGATGTGTAATAAGGAGTCACAAATAAGCCTGTTATGAATCATAACTTTGAAACATAACTATAATAATAATATTATACCTGTGATATTGAATTTTCACTGCCGGTTTATGTGACCTGTGTAGTAAGGGTGATAACCCAATCTTTACAAATCAAGACTTCCAAATGTTTATGACTGTCATATGATGTCGACTTATCATCCAAAGTCAAACTGGGTTAAATAGCAACCACTCATATAGACTTTAGATATGATCAAAAGAGCTTCAAATAAAATCCAAAAAATTGTTTGCAAAAAGAGACTTCAAAAAATTTGAGGCTTCTGATTCGAATACGATCAGAAAACCGTCCCAAAGGGGTTAAGCTAAGATTCGAATATGATCATATAGCCCCCAGTGGCTTTGGCGTTGCCGATCAAGAGGGTGCCGACAGCTATGTTCTCTTTGGTTCGAATACGACCTATGTTTGAACAGGAAGCCCCCAAATGACCTTGAGAGTTGTTTAACGACGCTGATTCGAATATGATCCACGTCGGTTCCCAAAAGGGGTTGAGCTATGATTCGAATACGATCAAGAAGCCCCCTAGTGAGCTCGGCAGTGTGCCGATCAAGAGGGTACCGACAGCTATGTTCTCTTTGGTTCGAATACGACCTATGTTTGAACAGGAAGCCCCCTAGTGATCATGGGAATATTTAACGACTCTGATTCGAATACGATCAGGGTCACACCCAAAGGGTTAAGCTAAATTTGAATACGATCAGCTCCCAATGGTCATTAAAGCAGGGTACCTATATTTGAGTTGTGCTTTGTAACAGACTCTCTTTAGTCCCTTTAATTTTTCCTGAGAACTCGAACTTTTGCGAGAGATAAATTCTTTTTGAACTGGAAAAAACCGGATATTGAGAGTTTCAAAGCTTTATGATAAACAAATTTACCTTGAACCGGATTTTGAACCGGATTTGAGAGCTTCAAAACTTTGTGGCAGATAAATTTCCCTTGAACCGGATTTTAAACCGGATATTTTAAGAGCTTCAGTGCTTTGTGGGAGATGTCAAGTCTCTTGAGCCGGATCTAAACCGGAATCCTTCTTTTTAAGCCGGAATTTTTCTGACGGCCTTTAAACTTTTTACCAATATGGCGGTAGCCTCCGGGACCGGGTTATTTTTCCCTCCAATGACCCGGAGTTCTTGAATGCATTGAAACCGACCAATGCTGCCGAGTCATATCATTGTAGCCCCCGAGTCTCAAGACGACTCGAGGAGTTGGCTTTGAGATTCTCTATATTGACCATAGCATAAGGTGTATATCATTGGGGTTGATAGCGCGATGTGAATCCACAGAAAGTGAGGTGACTGCGGCGGGTTATAAATGATCCTGTATGAGTCGTGCCAGCAACTCGGCCAATGGTCCCTTCCAACTGGCTGTTTGAAGTTGACCAAACTTTAGTGGCGGCGACTTGTGTGCCTGCCCATTTGAACCATCCAGCACCGACGGCGGCTGATAATACATGATAATTTGCCTCCAATTTTGTTGGAAGAAAAACCGGGCTTCCCAAGCAGTGACTTGCTCATACTCAATAATCAGCTCACACAGACGGGTGTGGCCCGGTATGTTGATATAGACCAGGCCGTGAGAGACAGATGGTAAAAACAACCGTAGCATCAGAGGTGGTACAGACAGGTGAGTTGGTCACGACATTGTAAACCGGTGTGGTCGGGCGATTCGATCGCCGGCGCGTAAGCCGCGCGGATGGGCGAGTCAACCATGTCGTGTTGATGTAGTGAACAATTGTCCAACATCAAAAACATCGCAAGCCAGAGTAATTGCTCTTTAAAAAAATATAATATATAAAAATTTACTGGATTGATTTCACCTGATATGTCAGGCCAGAAATTATCCACCGCGGAGTTGATGATCATCATGGTGAAGCTTAAATCAATCATGGCCGATTCGGCCGCGGGAGCAGACAGATGAGCCGGCCGCGACGTTGTAAGCCGATGCGGACGAGCAAGTTGTCCTCCGCGTTGTAAACTGGCGTGGACGCATGAACCGGCGGCGAGGGCGGACGGGCAAGTCGTCCATGGCATTGTAAGGTGGTGCGGACGGGCGAGTCGGCCGGCGTGTTGATGTAAACCGGACCGCGATACGCGTGTCCGTGAAGCTGCGCGGCACAACCGAACATGCCTCCGCGATGTAATACCATCCTTTTTTCTTTTAATAGCCGTCCTGCATAAAAATATTACAGGCCAGAGTAGTTGTTCTTTTTAAAGAAAAAAATGTGTCCATAAAAATTGACTGGACAAATTTCACCTGGTATGTTTGGCTGGAATTTATCCACCACGGAGTTGATGATCACCATGGTGAAGCTGAAATCAATCACGGCCGAGCCGGCCGCGGGAGCCGATAGATGAGTCGGCCGCGGTGTTGTAAACCGGCACGGATGGGCGAGTCGTCTGGCGCATTGATGTAGACCGGACCGCAGGGGTGGCGTCTTACACGCGTGTTCGTGAAATTGCGCGACACAGGCGAACACCAATAATTTGATGCTGGCGCATGCTCCATATCGGCGGTATATGAATACTTTTGTAATGAATAATTTACCTGTGTATAACAACACTATAGGGCAGAGTGGTTGTTTTCACAAAAAATTAACAAGTACTGATAAAAAGTAAACTGGATGGATATCACCTGATTTGTTTGGACGATAGACGGAGTCATACATTCCATCAACAATGAGTTAATTACCCTCTCCGGCGGGAAACAAGGCGAAGGAGGCGCGTGAACCGGCTTGTAGCAGAGACTTCGCCGAGCGGCGGCTCTTAGTGACAGCGACCAGCCCAGACCAGAGAACGGGCGAAGACGACTCGTCTGCAAAAACGGTGCGTTGGTGGCTTAACTGGCGGTGCGTGAGTCGGGGCGACTCTACACGCGAAAAAGGGCGTCTCAACACGACTGCAGCGGCGTGTCGCGACATTGGAGGTGAGAACGGCTCAACATTTGCTCCAGCAGGGGCGGCTCAACGGATTTTGAGGCTCTGCAATGAAGGTCGCTGGCTCCGAGGCGGCGCTGCGAACGACGACCACGACACGAAGCCTTGCTTCCCGTGTGTGTTGTATGCTGGAGTACGTGAGATTGCATTGACTCACTTGGTATCTTGGCTCCACGTGATGTAATGAGAGCGGATCAATCTTTCTTTTTTAATCAATAAATTCTTTGAGAACCCTGTTGGAGTTTCACATGAGGCAGTACTAACGCTTTTGTATGCCCGAGCAGTCCCCACCGTGATCGCCTGAAGGCACGCATCACAGGACTTGACGAAGCCTTCATGCGTGTTAACTTGGCCCTCTCGTGTTTGACCGATGCACAAGTTCCCTTGTGACACGTAGAGGCATCTTTTTATCTTTTCCTTTTTCCTTTTTTCCTTTTTTTGGGAACTCGGACCGAACATGGTCTGTATGTAACCCTGCTTCTCCTGAAGATTGGAGGACGAACAGTCGGATTTGACAGCCAAGTTACGATCCAACTCGAAGTACTCCTTTTCTTTTGTTCTTTCTCTGATCCAACTTGTATTCACACTTGGTAGCTTTGCTCAGTAGCCATAGTAATTGATGTACTTATAGATTGTTTAAGCCGTCTCATGACGTTGGATGACCGCTCCGATTTGATTTGGTCTCCGTGCCAGAAAAACAGCATCGGCAGATCGGTGTCTGTCTCGGTACTTGATCCAGTAATAGTAGTAATAAAATCAGATCAGCTCGGGTCTCTGTCTCTGTATACCTTGGCAGATCGGGTTTGCGTGTTCCAATCAGAACTCAAGCCGCAGGGCACAAGTTGAATCTGCTACCGAAGCTTCCATCGTCACCACGACAGAAAAAACAGCGTGCGGCACAGACGCAACCCTAAACTTTTATGCTCAGTTTTGTATATGTCGCTGCTCAAAACTTCTTCAATCTTGACTGATGAACTTTATAGTCAATGTGAATTCTTTCATGCTGGTTCTTATTGATCCGGCGGGTCGTAGCTCCTCGGTCCCTGAAAGAAATCCCTTCAAGAACTCAACACCACCGTGCGCTTGCCCCACGGTGGGCGCCAACTGTCGTGGAATTGTCACGGAAGATGTCCTTAGTGTCAGGACTTAGTCGCGAGGCCAGCGCATCTATGTGGTAGCTTGAGAGGGGCTGGGCGGAATCGAGAGACGCAACACAAGACAAGGATTTAGACAGCTTCGGGCCCCGGGAAACATCATCCGGTAACAACCCTACATGCTGTTTGAGGCTAGGTCTCATTATGATCACGAGAGAGTCGCCGGGAACCGGCTCTCGGTGTCTAGCCCTAGAGATTGCTTCTTGTTACTTGTCGCTTCCCCCTCTTTGGGGAGCCCTGCCCCTCCTTATATAAGTTGAAGGGGTGGGTTACATGTGGAGTCCTACTAGGATTAGGACTAGTCTATCTCTAATACAAACCGGATACAAGTCTTGGTCATAACTTCTTGTAAGGTAAATATTCCTCATGTCTTTCCTCTTAAACCGGCCCACCATTAACATAAACCGCCTTCTGGGCCTTGGGCCTTGTCATCCGGCTGACCCGCCCGCCGGATCACCAGTGAGACATAATGACCAGGCGGGTTGCTTGTAAACCACTAGGTCAGGGCAGGTCGCCAGTGAATCGCCAAGTGTCAGTCGGGTCTCAAGTAAACCGCCAAGTTCGGCCGAGTTACACTTCCGGCCGGGTCATACCGTGGGGTATATCCCCGACACCCCCCGAAATTTTTCGCAGATCAAACCCTAGTCTTCTTCCACCCCGCGCCGCCGGACACGTCCGGTCCGGCCGGACGCTTCCCCGCCGCCGCGGCCCGAGCCGCCGCCGCCCCCCCGCGCGCCTCCTTCCTCCTCCGCCCGCGC
>NC_057799.1:555214029-555241588 GCF_018294505.1 Triticum aestivum | reverse complement strand
GCCCCCGCGCACGAGCGCGCCCGCGCCCACGCCCGCGCCCGCCTCCCCGACGCCCGGGTCGTTGCCCGCCGCCAGTGCCTTCCTCCTCCCTCTCCGGCGCCTCGCCGCCCTTCCCGGCTCCAACTCCGGCGAGCTCGCGCCGCCACCTCGGCTCCCGATCCAGATCTGTCCAGAGGTTGACTTCTTCTCCTCCCCTCGAATTCTCTAAGTCCTGAAAATATTGCGTTCTGGTGCATACTTTGTCCTATCATAACTCTGCATACTGCTCCGATTTGTGCGTGTAATATATCGAAATGTTCGTCTCGAGATGCTCTTCATTTTGTTCCATTGTGCCATGCTCGTTGGAGTCCATCTTGATGCCCAAATCTCTGGTGCAAGAGTGCTATATGATATTTACTACTGTTACTTATCAGAATTGGTGATTTGTTATTTTTGTTGATTGATGTGTGCATCTTATGGGCATGAGCTCTACAGGTGTTTTGATATATGCCATGCCATCTTTACAGAGGTGTATTCCATGTATTTTTGTGATCTATGTGGTGACTAGCACAAGCATGCAAAGTAGGCTTCGTGATGTTTCTGTTTTCAAGGACTTAGGATTTTCACTGTCTGTTACTGCTGTTATTTTTTTGCCATGTATCCATGTATCTACAGAGAGATACATGCTTCTTTTGGGCATGTTCAGTAAGGATGTTTTGTAGATATAGTTGTGTTATATCCATCCATGCCCCTGTTTGCAATTATGGAGTGCCATAGCATGTATTAATCTTGCTCTACTTTTGCTATAAAATATTCCTGGCAGATTGTTAACATGATATTCAATTTTGCCAAGGTTGTTGTAGTTGATCCATACATTCTATGAACTTGCTCTTGCCATTGTTGGCTTAATAAACATGCCATCTTGCTGTAGGTATTCTTGTTTTGTCATGCATTGCTTTGTGATGAGTGAATCAAGCTCACCAAGATGCCTTCATAATTCTGTTTACTGCCATGCTCTGTTTTCTGCTAAGTCTGAAACCTGTTAACGAAACTTGCTATGTTTACATGGGTGCCATCGTATCTTCTGTTCCTTTTTGGCTCATGGCCAGTAAGGGACTTTTGTTCTATGCATTTATTAGATTCATGCCATGCCTTGTTTTGCTATGTTAAGTTCCTGTAGCATGTTGGTTGCTTGCTCTGAACATTGTTGCCTGATGCTGTTTATGTCATGTCCAGTAATTTCACCAAGTCTGTGAACCTGATATCTTTTGTATTTTTGCCATGCTTGTTTGAACCTGTTAGTGTGTGATCTAGCCATAGCTCAGTGTTCGTCTTTTGTCAAGCATCTCCTGTAGATTACTGCCATATTCTTTGTTGCTATGTTGGAGTGCTGTAGCATAGTTACTTGATGTATTCTAAGTGCTATCATGCTGTTAATCGCAGAATCGTGTCATTCTTGTTTTGCTCGCCATTTGCAAACCGTGCATCCGTTTCTGGTGATCTTTATATCGATTTCGACCGAAATCATCTCATCTTTCCAGTGGAATACTTGGTTTGCCAAGTTACTGCCTTGTTCATTCTTTTTCTTCCGGAGCACGCATACGCATCGCATATCATATCTCGCATATCATGCATCTATTGCATCATATTGCTTGTGCATTTCCCGTGATTGATTGTGGTTCCATTGCTTGCATTCTTGCTGTGGGTAGAGCCGGGAGACGAGTTCGTGAACGAGGAACCTGTTGAGTACGCTTACGAGGATCAAGCTTTCGACAACTCTGAGAACCTTGCAGGCAAGATGACCATACCCTCGAAATAACTTCTATCTTTGCTTTGCTAGTTGTTCGTTCTATTGCTATGCTGCGCTACCTACCACTTGCTATATCATGCCTCCCATATTGCCATGTCAAGCCTCTAACCATCCTTTCATAGCAAACCGTTGTTTGGCTAAGTTACCGCTTTTGTTCAGCCCTTCTTATAGCGTTGCTAGTTGTAGGTGAAGTTGAAGTTGGTTCCATGTTGGAACATGGATATTTTGGAATATCACAATATCTCTTATTTAATTAATGCATCTATATATTTGGTAAAGGGTGTAAGGCTCGGCCTTATGCCTGGTGTTTTGTTCCACTCTTGCCGCCCTAGTTTCCGTCATACCGGTATTATGTTCCTTGAGTTTGCGTTTCTTACGCGGTTGGGTGATTTATGGGACCCCCTTGACAGTTTGCCTTGAATAAAACTCCTCCAGCAAGGCCCAACCTTGGTTTTACCATTTGCCACCTAAGCCTTTTTCCCTTGGGTTTTCGCGAGCCCGAGGGTCATCTTTATTTAAACCCCCGGACCAGTGCTCCTTCGAGTGCTGGCCCAAACCGAGCGATGTCCGGCGCTATTGAGGATATAGACCTTAGAGTCACCCGCCAGGAGGGGCCGGGTTACTCATATGGTCGTTGCCAGAAGCCCGGAGCCAAGCTGGAAGACGATGGGCCAGAGATGGGCTTAAGACCCGGATATGGCTTAAAGCCCGTAGTTACAATCATTACTATGGTAGAACTTGTAGTGTAAGGCAAGAATAGTTAAGAGTCCGAGCCGGACACTCTTATGAGCCGGCCGGGACTCTGAGAGCTGCTAGGCGTCAGCCTCCCTATATAAAGGGACGACCCGGCAGCGGTTTAGGGACAAGTACAATCTCATCGAGAGCCAGGCATAGCGGTTTAGCTCCCTGGTTATCGAAACCATAATCAATACCACCTAAAATTGGACGTAGGCTTTTACCTTCACCGTAAGGGGCCGAACCAGTATAAACCCTCGTGTTCCTTGTCCCGCATTAACCCCTTTAAGCTTCCTAGCTGCGATGGCTCCACGACTAAGTCCTAGCTCGAGGACATCTGCCGTGACAACTCCACGACAGTTGGCGCCCACCGTGGGGCTAGCGCACGGTGGATTTGAGTTCTTGAAGGGCAGCTTCGAAGGGCTCAAGGGATACGCTGTGGGCCGGATGACCAAGAGTCGTCGCGGCAAGCTCTACATCGACGATGCAAACTGGGGCCCCAACGCCGGCTCAATTGAGTACGGGTACCGGGTCCCCTTCGGCGGAATTCATGTTTTCATTGGCAAGATTGGTGAGCCGGGCCCTGAGCCGGATCTCTGCGCCGATCTCATCGAGACGGCTCAGCGTGCACGACCCGCCCGGGCCCGGCCTGCCTTAAGGCGCGCGTTTGTGGGATGTATCCATGGAGGGCCCTCTGATCTATCTGGGTCTGGTGATGAGGCAGGCGCCGGCTCTGACGGCGAGTCGGCCACCGATGAGTCAAACTCATTGTATCAACTTCAAGATGGCAGGCTCATGGGTTGTTCCGATGGTGACAGTATTCCGGACCTGTTTGAGCCGCCAAGTCAGGTTGGAGTCTTTACGGCTGGCGCGCAGCCTGTTCAGAACCCCGCTGCTGGAGCGGGAAACCCGGTGCCTTCTCCGGCTCAGGTGCTGATGGATCTCACGGACAAGATGACGGCCCTACTAACCGCCGCGGTTGACCCGGCGGATCAAGCTCGGCATGATGCGGAGGTGGCACAGTTAAAATTGGATCTAGTGAAAGCTAAGGAGGAGCTTGCAGCGGAAGGGATCAGGATGGCTGCAGAGAGGGCGGCTCTCGATGCCCAAACTCAGCTGATCCAGGCGCAGTCCTTCCAACTCACGATGGATCAGAACGCGTCCAATGAGGTCATGAGAAGGAGGCATCAAAAGACCCAATCTCGACTCCCTCCGGTTTACGATCCACGCAACCTTTTCAACACGCCAGGTGCAGGGTCTAGTAACCCGCCAGGGGTCATAGTGCCCGGGTCTGGAGCCCCTATTCAACCACGGGTGATGGGGCCTCCCCAGGTGCCCCCTGCCCCGCCTCAGTACGTGCCAATACCCCCGGGTCATTATAATAACCCGCTGGAGAACATGGTCGCTGCGGCAGCACGGCTGGCGGCTCTCCCAGTTGACGGCGACTCTCCGATGGCTATTGAAACCCACCGGGTCAGGGAACTCCTTCAGACAGCACTGGCGCAGCAAGAGGCATACTCCTACAGCCGGGACAGGATCCACTCGACCCCTCGTCCAGGCCAGAGCCCGAGTTACAGCCGGCACATGGTCTCAGCAACCAGCTCAAGTAACGTCCGACGCCATGACCCGCCCCCTGGCCACGGCCCGGCTCATAATGGAGCCTTTCACGCAGCAGACCAGGACAGAGCGCGGCAAGAGGCGGAGCAAGTGCCTCAATTGACGGCTTACCAGACCCCCCGGCTTATCCGACGACTTCCGTCGACGTGGGTATCCCTACCAGGACCGGGGGTGTCCCTTGTTTAGTGCCAGCTATCCGTAATGAACGTCTACCTAAGGACTTCAAGGGCCCTAGGAAGGTGCCTAATTACACAGCTGACTTACAACCCGCAGCCTGGATCGAGAGTTACGAGATGGCCATGGAACTGCTGGAGGTCAGTGAGGCGGCAATGGCCAAGTACTTCACCATGATGTTGGATGGGATTGCCCGCACTTGGTTGAAAGGGCTACCACCAAACTCCATCGGGTCTTGGGCTGAGCTGAAAGCCCGGTTCATTCAAAACTTCAAGGATACCTGCAGGCAGTCGATGTCAACTGTGGATTTGACTAACTGTAAGCAGCAGGAGGATGAATCCACGACACATTGGGTTCGCCGGGTCAAGGAGATCATACATTCGTCAGATAAGATGGATGCCGGCTCTGCAGTCTTAATGCTGGAACAGAATTGTCGTTTCGTGCCCCTGAAGATGAAACTCGGGCGGCTCAAGCGCGACTGTAGTGATATGGGTACACTAATGGCGGCTCTTGTCAAGTACGCCGATTCTGATGGTACCAAGGATCCCCCTTCAGATGATGAAAGGGCAGGGAAGGGAAAGAAGAACGGCAACGGCAAGGGTCTTCAGCATAACCCAGGGAACCAAGGAGGAGGGAAGCGCAAGGCCGACGGCAGCCTAGAGTTTCTGGCCAACGCCAGCTCACAAGGGAATAACCAGTGACATAGGGGGAGGCCCCCTCCCCGAGGCGGCGGGTCAGGTCCGACGCTGGAGCAGCTGTTGAATGAGCCTTGTCCAAGGCATGGCTCTAGAGAGAAGCCAGCGACTCATCTGTGGAAGGATTGTGCAATCATGAAGGCCTTTAAGAATTACAATGGCCCGGGCGGCGGCTCAGGCGCCGACGGCTTTCATGGCCCGGGCGGCAGCTCAAATTCTAATCCTCAGAGCGGTCAAGGGGGCTTTAATCAGCAGTCTGGCCAGGGTCATCAACAGCAGCAGGGGGGTTATCAGACCAATCCAAAGAAGCTTAGCGGTGGACAGTATCATGTGTTTACCACCGGTCTGTGTAAGCGAGATCAGAAGCTTCATAAGAGGGCAGTGAATGCTGTTGAGCCGGCAGTCCCACGCTACTTGCGGTGGTCTGAGCAGCCTATAGTATGGAGTAGGGAGGATCACCCTCCCCGGGTGGATAACCCGGGCCACTTGGCCCTAGTGGTGGCTCCTCAAGTGGGAGGATATAAGTTCACTAAGGTGCTCATGGATGGAGGCAGCAGCATCAACATCCTCTATTATGAGACGTTCCGTCGTATGGGGTTGATTGATAAGAACCTCAGCCAGTCCAACACTATTTTCCACGGTGTGGTACCTGGTAAGTCGGCTTATCCAGTTGGCAAGATCGAATTGGAAGTGGCCTTTGGAGATGAGAACAACTACAGGGTGGAGAAATTGACCTTCGAGGTGGTTAAGATACGAAGCCTGTACCAGGCAATATTTGGGCGGCCGGCTTACGCCAGGTTCATGGCTCGGCCGTGTTATGTGTACTTACAGCTCAAGATGCCGGGTCACAACGGGACCATTACGGTTCACGGCAGCCGAAAAGTGGCCCTGGAGTGTGAGGAGGGCGATGCAGCTTATGCAGAATCTGTTTGTGCAACAGAGGAGTTGAAGTTTTACAAGGACAATGTTGACCCAACTGATATGACCTCTCTGAAAAAGCCGACTATGGAGCATGAGCCAGCAATGAAATTTAAGTCAGCTGATGAGACTAAACTTGTTGATTTCGTTCCAGGAGACTCATCTCAGCAATTTAGCATCAGTGCCAATCTGGATCCAAAATAGGAAGGCGCGCTCATCGAGTTCATCCGTGAGAATAGGGACATCTTCGCATGGAAACCTTCTGACATGCCAGGTGTACCTAGAGAACTCGCTGAGCATACTCTCAATATTGATCCAAAATTTAAGCCGGTCAGGAAGTTCCTTCAGCGGTTTAATGAAGAGAGGCGGAAAGCTATTGGTGAAGAGGTGGCCCGGCTCTTGGCGGCCGGGTTTATCGTTGAAGTCTTTCACCCTGAGTGGTTAGCTAACCCGGTGCTCGTACTCAAGAAGAACGGCACTTGGCGGATGTGTGTGGATTATACGGACTTAAACAAGGCGTGTCCGGCTGATCCTTTTGCCCTCCCCCGGATTGATCAAATCATTGATGCTACGGCAGGTTGTGCGCGCTTAAGTTTCTTGGATGCTTATTCCGGATATCATCAGATTAAGATGGCAGTTAAGGACCAGGAGAAGACGGCGTTCATCACTCCCTTTGGAGCCTTCTGCTATGTGTCTATGCCCTTTGGACTTAAGTGCGCACAGGCGACTTACCAGCGTTGTGTACAGAACTGTCTTCATAAACAGATTGGGCGCAATGTTCACGCTTATGTGGACGATATTGTGGTTAAGTCCATAAAAGAGGAAACCCTGATAGATGATTTAAGGGAGACCTTTGATAATCTCCGGGTCTACAAGATGATGCTTAACCCGGCCAAGTGTGTCTTTGGTGTCCCTGCAGGCAAGCTCTTGGGTTTTTTGGTTTCTGACAGAGGCATTGAGGCTAACCCGGAGAAGATCAAGGCCATCACCTCCCTGGCTAAGCCGGCGTGTATAAATGACGTTCAGCGTTTGGCGGGTCGCATCGCTGCTTTAAGCCGGTTTATAAGCCGTTTGGGTGAGAAGGCCATGCCATTATATCAGTTGATGAAGAAAACTGATAACTTTGTCTGGAATGATGCAGCTGATACTGTCTTTGAGGATTTGAAGAAGCAGCTGGCAGAGCCTCCAGTCCTTGCTGCTCCGGTTGATAAAGAACCCTTATTATTGTATGTGGCGGCGAACACACGAGCCGTCAGTGTGGCTATGGTGGTGGAGCGCAAGGAGGAGGGTAAGGACCATCCGGTTCAGCGGCCGGTTTATTATGTCAGCGAAGTACTCATTGAGTCCAAACAGCGGTATCCGCATTGGCAGAAGCTTGTTTATGGTGTGTTCATGGTGAGCCGAAAACTTAAGCATTATTTTTAGGGTCATCCCATCACTGTGGTCAGTTCTGCCCCTCTTGGTGATATCATTCACAACAGAGAGGCCACAGGGAGAGTAGCTAAGTGGGCTATAGAGCTTGGACCTCATGGTCTCAAGTACGTGCCACGCACTGCTGTTAAATCTCAGGCCTTGGTGGATTTCATCAATGACTGGACAGAGTCACAAGTGCCCGAGCAGAAGCCGGATAACACATATTGGACTATCCACTTTGATGGGTCCAGGCAGTTGGAGGGCTCGGGGGCTGGAGTCGTGTTGGCTTCCCCTAAAGGTGACAAGTTCCATTATGTGCTACAGTGTTGTTTCCTTGCACTAACAACGCGGCTGAGTACGAGGCCTTGCTCCATGGTCTTCGGATGGCTAAAGAGATGAGCTTAAGCCGGGTAAGGTGCTTCGGCGACTCAGACTTGGTGGCTCAACAAGTATCAGGAAAGTGGGATTCCAAGGACCCTCTCATGGCGGCTTATCGCCGCGAGGTTGATGCCATTGCTGGGCACTTTCAGGGTTACCAAGTGGAACACATCGATCGCAGGAAGAACGAGGCGGCGGATGCTTTAAGCCGGCTGGGCTCTCAACAAAAACCGGTGACGCCTAACACTTTCCTGGACGTCCTGTATAGCCCTTCTGTTAAGTTGCCTACAGAGGAAGACTTGGCTGTCCCCGACCCGAAGGCACGACTGGTGGCGGCTCTTCATATCATACCAGACTGGACAATGCCATATCTAGCTTACATGACCCGGGGCGAGTTGCCTGAGGATGAAACTTTGGCCAGGCAAATAACCCGGCGGGCTAAGTCAATGATTGTTATCAATGGGGAGTTGCATCACCGCAGTGTTACGGGGGCGTTTCAGCGTTGTGTTTCCCCTGAGGAAGGTCAAGAGATCTTGCGTGAGATCCATGAAGGGGATTGTGGCCATCACGCCGGCTCAAAGTCTCTTGTGGCCAAGGCTTTTCGCCATGGTTTTTATTGGCTGACGGCTCATGCTGATGCGGAGGATTTGGTCAGTAAATGTGATGGTTGCCAGAGGTTCTCACAACGGGCTCATGTGCCGGCTCAGGAGCTGAGGATGATCCCAATCACTTGGCCCTTTGCGGTCTGGGGGCTTGATATGGTTGGGCCTTTTAAAAGGTCCAAGGATAAGAAGACCCACCTCTTGGTGGCGGTTGACAAATTCACAAAGTGGGTGGAAGCTGAGCCAGTTAGCAAGTGCGATGCAGCCACGTCGGTTCAATTTATGAAAAAGGTGATTTTCCGCTTTGGCTTTCCACACAGCATTATAACTGACAATGGCACCAATCTCTCCAAAGGCGCCATGGAAGAGTTTTGTCAACGAGAGCATATCCGACTTGATGTTTCCTCAGTGGCTCATCCTCAATCCAATGGTCAAGCTGAGAGAGCTAATCAGGAGATTCTGAAGGGTATCAAGCCCCGGCTTTTGGTCCCTTTGCAACGGACGCCGGGTTGTTGGGTGGAGGAGTTGCCCTCCGCGTGATGGAGCATCAACACTACTCCTAACAGGTCTACAGGTTTTACGCCTTTCTTCATGGTTTATGGAGCAGAAGCAGTCCTCCCCAGTGACATCCGTCATGACTCACCTCGCGTGGCGGCTTACGTTGAGGCGGATAATGAACAGGCGCGCCAAGATGCTCTTGACTTGTTGGACGAACAGCGGGATGTGGCAGCAGCCCGTTCAGCGATTTACCAACAAGACCTGCGCCGTTATCATAGCCACCGGGTTAAATCCCGGGTCTTCCAGGAAGGCGATCTCGTGCTCCGGCTCATCCAGGATCAAACAGATGCACACAAGTTATCCCCGCCTTGGGAAGGGCCCTTTGTGGTCAGCAAGAACTTGCACAGCGGGTCATATTACCTCATTGACATTCGGGAGCACAGGGATTCACGTAAATCGGAGGAAGAGACCCGTCGGCCGTGGAACATAGCTCAGCTTCGGCCTTACTACACTTGAGCCACCGGCTCTCGTGGTGTACATATTTCTCTCAGCCATGTATATATTATGATAAGCAATAAAGCAGGACCTCTGTCCTTTTTTCTCCTCCAAATATGCACGTGTTGTTTTCATTGCAAGATTACATGATGACTTAAAGGAGGATCCGGCTTATGATCATATTCGAATTTAGCCGTAAGCAATAAGGTCACTTGGGGGCTTCCTGTTCAAACATAGGTCATATTCGAACCAAAGAGAACATAGCTGTCGATACCCATTTGATTGGCAAAGTGCCGAGCTCATTGGGAGGTTACCTTTGGTCATATTTGAATCATAGTTTAACCCCTCTGAGAACCGACGTGGATCGTATTCGAATCAGCGTCGTTAAACAATTCTTAAAATCACTTGGGAGCTTCCTGTTCAAACATGGGTCGTATTCGAACCAAAGAGAACATAGCTGTCGGTACCCTCTTGATTGGCATCGCCACACCCACTGGGGGCTATATGATCGTATACGAATCTTAGCATAACCCCTTTGGGCCGGGTCTCTGGTCGTATTCGAACCGGAAGCCCGTAAGTTCCTCTGCTTTATGGCAAGTTCCGTCTGATTATTTCAAAGTGTGTACGGCCGGGTTTCACTTTGCCGGCTTAACTTTGGTTTACAGTGTTAGTTGAACAAAATGGGTGCCATTAAGACAAGTAAATCGGAATTAAGGTACCAACCTTATTACCCGGGTTATCTAAACCGGAGGTATGCTTGCAGGTCGCTAAGTGTGTTATTACGGCTGTGTTAAGGCTATAATTGAGGACCAGTCTTTTTTGATTCATATTCCGGGTTATATATCTAAAACATATGATTCTCAGGGCGGTAAGCCGCCTGGAGACTTGTGATTCGTCTTTCTATGCAGGTTAGTTAAAGGCAATTATTTGAGACTAAGGGGAAAGAATGACCCGGAGAAATATAAAGGAGATAACTTCGATAAAACTTCAAGCATTCAAGGCGTGCACGATGGCACGGCAAAAATAAAGTGTTGGTCCTACTCTATTACAAGACTCGTTGAGTCCAAAAAGGGTGAGGCATTGTTTGGTAAACCGCCAGCCGAGTTATGACGCTTGCTGAGTTGAAGTCCCCGGCTCGTTCCTATCTTCTCCTCCGGCTGATCCCAAGACCTGGAAAGTTGATGACTTCCAGTCGATGCCGCTGAGAGCTTCGAATTGGGCTTCCTCGTCAATTAGCCCGGCCGGGTCAATCTCCGGGGCGAAAGTGTGCTGACGAGCCGGCGGGATCAAGTTGAGAGCTTCATAGCGAGGGGTCGGGATCCTCTGATTCTCCGCATTGTAACCCGGCTGGTACTTGGTCAGATCTGTATCGTTGCCGATAAGAGTCGCCACCGGGCGTACGGCCTTCACGCAAGCTGCGAAGTCCTTCTGATCGAAAGCGGAGCCGTCTTCCTTCAGGCTTGGATAGCCAAGGGCGATGTCCGCCGGGTCTAACTCCGGCAGGAATGCCTTGGCTCGGCTCAGCGCGGCGATTGCTCCGGCTCTTGCAGAGGGCCGTCGCAGCTCTTGAATCCGTTGAGGCAGTACAGCGAGCCGGCGAAGGACTTCTGCCAAGTGAGTCGGCACCTCGTTGGATAAGGCCACCACAGCTAAGGCACGCTGTGACCCGGTGTAGAGCTGCTCCACCAGGGTATACACGGCCTTCAGCTTGGTGACCATGCTCTGGTTGAGGTTGGCACTTCTGGGACCTGTTTAACAGAATAAGATAAGCCGGCGACAAGGATGAATTATGAGATATAAACGTTCTAAACTTGATGAAAGCCGGTGAGGCGACTTACCGAAGATGGCGGCCACCATCTGGGAAACCTGGCGCTCTAGGCCGGAGAGCTCGGCGGTCTTCTCGGAGAGAGTCTTCTCCGCCTGTTCAGCCCGGGTCACCAATGCGGCCTTTTCTTCGGCCCATGCCTTCCGCTCAGCGTCGAATTCTGTCTTCAGCTTCTCTTGCGCGGCGATGCTGGACACGAACTTGGCGTTTGCCTTCCGGGTCTCCATCTCTTGCATCTTCAGCCGGCTCTTGACATCAGCAAGGTCAGCCTCAAGCTTCTTGCCAGCAGCCTGTATAAGTTTCCGGGTTATGGCATGAACAGTTACTATATAAGTCCCAAGCGTTTTCCAAGCAAAGACACTTGGCACTTGGGGGCTAATGCATATTGAACATATCTATCTACAAACTGCCGGCTCAATGGAGTAAGCCGGAACCTAAGTCTACAACATATTCAATCATAAGTCGTTGACTTGGGGGCTAGCATGGTAAAGGTAACTATGCAGTAAGTAAGAGGACAGCAGAATGATACCTCAGATTTTTGCTGGATCTGGTTCACCATGGCGACCTCTGCGTCCCGGCTCTTGTGCACTTGGCTGATGTAGCCAGAGACGAGCTCTCCAATGCTTAGGGTGGTGTAGTCGGAGATGTCCAGGTTCACCCGGTGGGGCTGCAGCAACTCCCCCTTAGCGGAGCACTTGGCCAGCACGGTAGGTCTCCCCGGCTCAACAAACTCCGTCCGGGTGATTACCACGTCCGGGTCGTCTGCTGGTGGAGCCGAGCTGGAGGCCTCCGGGTTAACAGAAGCTTCTGTAGTTGCCTTGGTAGTTGGGGCAGCGGCCTCAGGTGCCTTGTCGGTTGGAATGGTGACTTCGGGGGCGGAGGCAGCTGGCGGTTCTTGAGCCATCACCTCCGGTTCAAGTAAGTCCGACACTCCGGCTGACTTGGTCTTCTTCGCTCTCTTGGTGAGCTTTGCCTGGGCACTGAAAGGACAGAAACGTTAAGCAAAAAAAGGGTAAGTATAGACAAGTATGATATGATATGGTTGTCATTACCCGGGCGCGGTCTTGAAAGCCGGAAGACTCGACTGCATAGAGTCGCCCGAAGAGGGGGAGGTCTCCTGATAATTTGAGTTAGAAGAATTGAGTGGCTGACGTATAACACCCGCCAACGGATGAAAAGGGTACAAGTGGGAAATAACCTCAGTTCGGCGCTTCCTTGATGCGTCAGGTAACCCGGAGGAGAGATCGGTGTCCTTGCTGGTCCGGGTGTGACGCCGGCTCTCATGAACCTGTCGCTTCAAAATAAATTGAGGATCTTGATAAGCTAAAGGATGTGAAAAGCTTACTTTCCGGGTTACCCTTCGGACTTTCAGCCTTGGCAAGGGCTCCGAGTCGGAGGAAAGTGACATTACTTCTTCAACCACCGGGTTACTTGCGCCGGTGTCATCCTGACAATGAGCAAGTATTGATAAGGCGGACAGCAACAAACAACAAATGCAGCAAGGACTTAAAGGCTCAGGGGTTACCTCTGACTCGGAGCTGTCGCTTAATTGCATCAGCTCTGAAGCAGTAGGCCTGCTTCCTTTCTTGCGAGGGGCGGCTTTCTTGGCAGCTTTCTTCGCCTTTCTGGCCTTCTTGGCCGCTTCATGGTCATACTTGACCCGCCAGAATTTATCATCAGCCTGAAAAGTACAATGAGGTTTTCTTAAAATGATTCAGATGAAAGGTATGTACAGATAAGATGTTTAGATTAGTGGCTTACCGCTGGGGCTGGGTTGGTCTTGCAGAAGGGGGCTAGCCCGGTCCTTCCGCAGTCTGCCAGGCTCTCGTTTAAAAGAGCCTTGGTCATCTCCTCTGCAACGTCTTCAGGAAGATCATTGCGGCTGTGTCTCTGAGGGTCATCCTTTCGGCCCGTGTACTCACACATTAAGCCGGGGCGGCGGCTCAATGGGATCACCCGCCATGAGATCCAGACCCGGACCAGGTCAATTACATTCAGACCATTGCCCAGGAGAGCCTTGATCTTGTTAATGGTGGGGAGCAGAGGTTGGTGCTCCGCTTGAGTCAGCTTGTCGGACAGTGGGTGAGTCGGCTCCAGACGCGAGGGGCGAAAGCCGGGCAATGGACTCTCGTCAGCCGGCGACGTGTCTTGGCAGTAAAACCACGTCAGGTTCCAGTCCTTGGGGTGGCTGGGCGGCTCGGCGTAAGGGAAAAGGCAGTCCCTACGCCGCTGGATGGAGATGCCACCTAATTCCAGACTTGGCCCATTGGCGCACTCATTCTGACGGTTCAAGTAAAAAAGCTCTCTGAAGAGCAGCAGACTAGGTTCTTCTCCAAGGTAAACCTCGCAGAAGACTTGGAAATTGCAGATGTTGGACACTGAGTTGGGTCCTATATCTTGAGGCCGCAAATCGAAGAAGTTTAGAACATCTCTAAAAAACTTTGAGCTGGGTGGTGCGAAGCCCCGGCTGATGTGATCCGCAAAAATCACTACCTCTCCATCCTTTGGCTGTGGTCTCTCTTCTGACGGGTCAGGGGCACGGTAGGACATGATGTCCTTCTTGGGCAGATATCCAGACTTAACAAAATCCGCTAGGGTCTCGTTGGTGACATTGGACCTCATCCAGTTGCAAGTAATGGAGGCTTTGGGAGCTTTGGGAGGCATGGTGAAAGTCGGCAGTCTATGATAAAAGGAAAAACGTCCAGGTTAATTATGAGCCGGAAGCAATCTACAGTTCAATATCAAGGTGGCGGCTTATAAGGGGACTAATGGTATACACTTAAGTGCATCGGGCTATTTAAGCCGCCGAGGGATTGAGAATAATTTGATTGTCTACAGGCCTTATCACAGCTAAGCCGGAAATTTTTGTGGCGCATGATTTTCTTTAAGCCGGAAGGTTCTACGGCACGTGGTTTCTTTAAACCGGAGCTGTAAACCGCTGAGATTCAATGATTGCAGTTTTTCACTAAGTGTGGTAAAACAGGTTTCACACATCGTAGTAAAATTTTGGGGATCAAAATAGTCGGGTAAAAGAAAATTTTCTAGACCTAAAATACAGACGCAGGGGCGTTCTTGAGCTCGAATGAGGTCTTTATGCAGTGAAAAGAAGTCTACTTGTGTTTGAAATGGGTGCTAAAACATCTACCGCAGTGGTTCCATACGGGCTAAGATCAAAAAGGAGCGGTAAAAATGAAAACTACTGAAGAACTTGCGGGTGATGGCGAAGAACACGGATGAACTACTCGAACCCTACCGCAGATCTGTTCTAGCAGGGCAGAAGAAGCTTACAGAGGCTGGTGAGTCACGGAAGTCGTCGCGTATCTCTGGTCAGATCAGGGTGATGCAGCGGCCTGAGTTGATGACGACGAGGAGACCCGCGGCGGCGACAGCAGCAGAGCTCGGGCAGGGGAGCAGGGGCGCAAGGAAGAAGACGAAGGAGAGAGAGGTGGCTGGAGGCCCGTCGGGCCAGCCTATTTATAAGGCAAGCTCATGAGTGGGCGCGAGGATCAAGGAGTCCACGGCGTGGTTATCTCCTCACGAAACGCCTCAATTTTCGGGAGGACAGTAAAAGCAAAGATCCGTTGCGGATCTGGCGGAGTAAACAACGGGCTTAATGGAAGATGACGTCGCGGCGGATTATCCGGAGACCAGAGGATGACGTCACGCCGGGTTATGGCCTTCACACAAATGGTAAGCCGGAGATTTTTCCTGTCGAAAGAATTGAAGATTGACATGAGCCGACTCAAATCAATCTGGGCCTAATGTTGAGGATATAGACCTTAGAGTCACCCGCCAGGAGGGGCCGGGTTACTCATATGGTCGTTGCCAGAAGCCCGAAGGCAAGCTGGAAGACGATGGGCCAGAGATGGGCTTAAGACCCGGATATGGCTTAAAGCCCGGAGTTACAATCATTACTATGGTAGAACTTGTAGTGTAAGGCAAGAATAGTTAAGAGTCCGAGCCGGACACTCTTATGAGCCGGCCGGGACTCTGAGAGCTGCTGGGCGTCAGCCTCCCTATATAAAGGGACGACCCGGCAGCGGTTTAGGGACAAGTACAATCTCATCGAGAGCCAGGCATAGCGGTTTAGCTCCCTGGTTATCGAAACCATAATCAATACCACCTCAAACTGGACGTAGGCTTTTACCTTCACCGTAAGGGGCCGAACCAGTATAAACCCTCATGTTCCTTGTCCCGCATTAACCCCTTTAAGCTTCCTAGCTGCGATGGCTCCACGACTAAGTCCTAGATCGAGGACATCTGCCGTGACAACTCCACGACAGGCGCCCCCTGGGCAACCAGGGTCTATTCCAACCCGACGTCTGGCTCATCCGGTGTGCCCTGAGAACAAGATATGTGCAGCTCCTATCGGGATTTGTCGGCACAATCGGGCGGCTTTGCTGGTCTTGTTTTACCATTGTAGAAATGTCTTGTAAACCGGGATTGCGAGACTGATCGGGTCTTCCCGGGAGAAGGTTTATCCTTCGTTGGCCGTGAGAGCTTATGATGGGCTAAGTTGGGACACCCCTGTAGGGTATTATTTTTCGAAAGTCGTGCCCGCGGTTATGAGGCAGATGGGAATTTGTTAATGTCCGGTTGTAGAGAACTTGTCACTTGACTTAATTAAAATTCATCAACCGTGTGTGTACCCGTGATGGTCTCTTCTCGGCGGAGTCCGGGAAGTGAACACGGTTTGAGTTATGCATGAACGTAAGTAGTTTCAGGATCACTTCTTGATCATTTCTAGCTTCGCGATCGTTGCGTTGCTTCTCTTCTCGCTCTCATTTGCGTATGTTAGCTACCATATATACTTAGTGCCTGCTGCAGCTCCACCTCATTACACCATCCTTTCCTATAAGCTTAAATAGTCTTGATCTCGCGGGTGTGAGATTGCTGAGTCCTCGTGACTCACAGATTCTACCAAAACAGTTGCAGGTGCCGACGAGACCAGTGCAGATGACGCAACCGAGCTCAAGTGGGAGTTCGATGAGGAACGTGGTCGTTACTATGTTTCTTTTCCTGATGATCAGTAGTGGAGCCAGTTGGGACGATCGGGAATCTAGCATTTGGGGTTATCTTATTTCATTTGGATTTTGACCGTAGTCGGTCTATGTGTGGATTTTGGATGATGTATGAATTATTTATGTATTGTGTGAAGTGGCGATTGTAAGCCAACTCTCGTTATCCCACTCTTGTTCATTACATGGGATTGTGTGAAGATGACCCTTCTTGCAACAATACCTACAATGCGGTTATGCCTCTAAGTCGTGCCTCGACACATGGGAGATATAGCCGCATCGTGGGTGTTACAAGTTGGTAATCAGAGCCATCCCCGACTTAGGAGCCCCCTGCTTGATTGAATCACTGGCGTTGTTGAGTCTAGAACAAAAATGTTTTGAGTCTTAGGATTATATATATCGGAGAGTAGGATTCTTTTTACTCCTCAGTCCCTTCGTCGCTCTGGTGAGGCCTCCTGACGTAGAAGTTTTGACTCTTCTCTCCTCAAATTTCACTAAAAAAAATTAGGATCACACGGGTATTTTAGAATTTTTCCGATGGTTTTGTGACGAGAACATTGTTCTTGGTGCCTCCTGACATTTAGGGGTTGTGGCAGTGTCCCGGGGAGTTGAGCTCCGAGGTGTTGTCGTCACAATTTTATCGTTGCAGTTCTGAAATACCTGAGTTTCGCCGACATCGAAAATCTCTTTTATGCAATTGTTGGTGAGATCACCTCGACGCCACCCAGTACTGGGGCGGGAGTTCGGGAGTATTTCCATAACTCGTATAACGGATGCTTTTCGAAGGTTGAGGTACACGATTTCCGAAGGTTTCTTGGTTATGTGTTGACGGATGGATACAGCTGGATCTAGGGATTGCTAGTTTGGGTGATATATTTTGTGTCCCCTGTATCCCCAACACCAGATTGCATAACCAGAAAGTTTCGGGAGTTTATAGGTGGGATTCAAGTAGCTCTTAGCATTTCTTCCCGCAGATATTTGGTTTGTGATTGGATAATCCTTACCACTTATTTGTTCCACTCGTACCTTATTTATTTTATTCATCAATCTCTTATCAAGTGGCTTCTCACCTTAATGGAAGTGTGATGATTTTCTATGGAATTCATTCGTTCATCCTCGTTCGAATGTTTATTGTGAAGACTATATGTTGCAATTTCTATGCGTTGATTCAATTTGCCTATTTGTCTATCAAGATGCTAACGGATGTCACCCTCTTCTGGATGGCTCCGCCAACGCGTCAGAATCCGGAACGCAATGAAGGGAGTCAGGCTAACCCTCCGCCACCACCTCCGCCTCCGGAGGCATGGCAAGCTATCATGGCAGCCACCAACGCCAATGCTCAGATGATTTTGCAACTATTGCAAGAGCGCACCCAAGGGCAAGGCAATCGAGGAAATCAAGGTCAAGGCAACAATCAGCCTCACTTCGCTACCCTCAACCATTTCCTCGCAAATCAGCCCAAGTCTTTCAGCTGCTGTGCCGAGGCCACAGACGCCGATGATTGGCTCATGGACATCAACAAGCATTTTGAATGTAGCAATGTCAGGCCTGAGGACTTTGTCAAGTTCGCTTCTTTTCAACTCAAGGATCAAGCTGCCGAGTGGTATCAACAATATAAAGATTCCAGAGGAGGTCGTGTGATTACCTGGGATGATTTCCGCCGAGACTTCAAAGCTCACCACATTCCACAAAGTGTTGTTGAGAGCAAGCGTGAGGAGTTCCGCAATGTCAAGCAAGGCAGCATGTCCGTGTATCAATACAATACTCAGTTTCAGAAACTCGCTCGCTTCGCTAAGCAAGACGTTCCTGATGAAAAGAGCATGATCTATCAATTCAGAGGTGGCCTCAGAGAAGATCTGCAATTACCTCTCGTGCTTTTTGAGCCGACCAAGTATGATGATTTCTACAACATGGCTCTGAAGCAAGAGGCTGCTCAGCTCAAGTGTGAGGCTTCTAAGAAGAGAGTCAGGGACGTAGTTCAGTCTTCTTCTTCCTCACTAGTGGCTGCTAAGCAACAAAAGTTCTGGTTGCCTCCTCCTCCTCCGTTTCGTCAGCCTTTCCAGCAGAAGAACAAAGGTGGCCATGGAACTTCCCACTCATCCAACCCTGGCTATCAGAACAAGTCTCAGAATCAAGCTCCAAAGTCGAATGCTCCTTACCATCGTCCACTCTCAGAGGTGACTTGCAACAAGTGTCAGCAGAAAGGTCACTATGCTAACAAGTGCTTCAATCAAAGGCGTCTTCCGCCTCCTCCTGCTGTGAGATCTTCCAGCAATGCAGTGGTCAAGCATAATCTCAAGTCTGCAAAGGTGAACATGATGAATGCAGCTCAAGCGGAGGAATCTACTGATGTGATAATGGGTAACCTCTTAGTTAATGATATTCCTGCAAAAGTCTTATTTGATACTGGTGCATCGCTTTCTTTCATCTCTAGACCTTTTGCATCCAAGCATGAGTTGGTTTTTCAAGATTTGCCTAGACCATTATCAGTTGTCTCTCCGGGTAAATTCATGAACGCAAGCTCCATGGTTCCGGATGTTTCCATCAAGATGGGGAACTATAAATTTCTGTCTTCTCGAATTGTTCTTGGTGACTCGGATATTGATCTACTTCTCGGGATGGACTGGCTTTCTAAGCACAAGGCTCAACTTGATTGTGCTGCCAGGGAAATTCAATTGACACACTCTTTTGAGGATGTTATCATCTATGCCGCTCGTGATGAAACCATTCGGTTGTTTTCTCTCAATGAGAAGGGCGAATTGGATGCTATTTCTCAAATTCCAGTCGTTTGTGAGTACCAAGATGTCTTTCCAGAAGAGCTTCCGGGTATGCCTCCTCACCGGCCAGTTGAGTTCGTTATCGATCTTGAGCCTGGCACGGAACCCATTTGCAAGCGTCCTTACAAGCTTGGACCCAAGGAGCTGAAAGAATTGAAGAAACAGCTCGATGAACAAGAGCGTCTGGGTTTGATCAGACCGAGTTCATCTCCGTGGGGTTGTGGTGTTCTTTTTGTCCAGAAGAAGGATGGCACGGACAGACTTTGTGTCGATTATCGTCCATTGAACAAGAAGACAATCAAGAACAAGTATCCACTTCCCAACATCAATGAGCTATTCGAGCAACTTAAGGGTGCTAAAGTATTCTTCAAGCTTGACCTTCGAATGGGTTATCATCAGATTCGCATTCGTGAAGAAGATATTCCCAAGACAGCATTCAGAACAAGCTTTGGTTCTTATGAATATACTGTCATGTCTTTCGGCCTTGTCAATGCTCCTCCAACATTCTCTCGAATGATGAACTTCATCTTCAATCCCTATACCAATGAATTCGTCCTGGTGTATCTCAATGATATCTTGGTCTTCTCCAAGAATAAGAAGGATCATACCAAACATTTGCGATTGGTGCTCGACAAGCTCAGAGAGTATCAATTCTATGCGGAGTTTTCAAAATGTGAGTTTTGGCTTAATGAAGTTCTTTACCTTGGTCATATCATCTCCGCCAAGGGCATCGCTATTACTCCCGAGAAGGTGTCTGCAATTGTGAATTGGGAACCTCCTCAGAATGTCAAGCAGGTCCGCCGTTTCCTTGGTCTTGCAAGCTATTGCCGAAGATTCGTTGAGAATTTCTCTAAGATTGCAAAGCCTCTTTCCAACCTCCTCCAGAAGCATGTGAAGTATGTCTGGACTCCTGAGTGTGACGTTGCTTTAACCACTCTCAAAGAGAAACTCGTCACAGCTCCTGTCTTAACTCCTCCTGATGAATCCAAGCCATTCGAAGTTTTCTGTGATGCTTCTCTTCAAGGTCTCGGTGCTGTGTTAATGCAAGAGAAGAAAGTTGTGTCCTATACCTCTCGTCAATTGAAGCCCAACGAAAAGAACTACCCCACTCACGATCTTGAGTTGGCGGCAGCTGTCCATGCATTAATAACATGGAGACATCTCTTGTTGGGAAGAAAAGTGGATATATTCACCGATCACAAGAGTCTCAAGTACATCTTCACTCAGCCCAACCTCAACCTCAGGCAAGCTCGATGGGTCGAGATGATTCAAGAGTACAATCCGAGTATTGAATATACTCCAGGCAAGGCCAACGTCATTGCAGATGCTTTGAGCAGGAAGGCTTATTGCAACTGCTTAATTCTCAAACCATTTCAACCGGATCTTTGTGAAGGTTTCCGCAAGCTGAATCTCCAAGTTGTTCCTCAAGGCTTTCTTGCCAACCTCATAGTCTCTTCTACTTTGGAAGATCAAATTCGTGAGACACAACTCCTGGATACCATGGTGAAGAAGGTGAAACGTGGTATTGACAAGGGTCTTTCCAAATACAAGTGCTATCGCATTGATGACAGAGACACTTTATTCTTCGAGGACCAGCTCGTGGTTCCTAAAGGTGATCTAAGGAAAGTCATTATGAACGAGGCGCACAATTCTCTTCTTTCCATTCATCCTGGAAGTACGAAGATGTACAAGGACCTCAAGCAGTCGTATTGGTGGACTCGAATGAAGCGAGAAATCGCGCAATTCGTGAATGAATGTGATGTCTATCGAAGGGTGAAAGCGGAACACCAACGACCAACTGGTCTCCTCCAACCTCTTGCTATCCCAGAATGGAAGTTTGATCATATCGAAATGGACTTCGTGACTGGATTTCCAAAGTCCACGCGTGGAAATGATGCTATCTTCGTTGTCATTGACAAGCTTACAAAAGTGGCTCATTTCCTTCCAATCAAAGAATCTATCACAACAGCTCAGTTGGCAAAGCTATACACCTCCAGGATTGTCTCCTTGCACGGCATTCCACAATTGATTTCTTCAGATCGTGGAAGCATCTTCACTTCTAAGTTCTGGGACTCCTTCCAGAAGGCCATGGGCACCAACATTCGCTTCAGCACAGCTTTCCATCCTCAAACTAGTGGCCAAGTCGAGCGAGTCAATCAAATCCTTGAAGATATGCTCAGGGCTTGTGTCATTTCCTTTGGCATGAAGTGGGAAGATTGTCTTCCATATGCCGAATTCTCCTACAACAACAGCTTCCAAGCGAGTTCGGGCAAGGCCCCATTCGAGATTCTATATGGCAGAAAGTGTGGTACTCCTCTCAATTGGTCAGAGGCTGGTGAATGCCAACTTCTTGGCAACGACTTAATCATAGAGGCTGAAGAAATGTGTAAACTCATCCGTGAGAATCTCAAAGCCGCGCAATCGGGCTAGATAGCAAGCACCGTGACTTCGTTTTCGAGATCGGAGACCATGTATTCCTCCGCGTCTCTCCAATGAAAGGGACTCACCGCTTCGGTATCAAAGGGAAGCTTGCCCCTAGATACGTGGGTCCTTTCAAGTTCATTGGCAAAAGAGGCGACCTCGCCTATCAACTTGAGCTTCCCTTCAACTTCGCGAACGTGCACGATGTGTTCCACGTGTCACAGCTTCGCAAGTGCTTCAAGACTCCTGAGCGCACCATCAACTTCGAAGAGATTGATCTCCAAGAAGATCTGTCTTATCATGAGCACCCAGTTGCTATTCCTGAAGAAACTTAGCGCAAGACTCGCAACAAGTCAATCAAATTCCTGAAAGTGAAGTTGTCGCACCATTCCGACCGAGAAGCCACCTGGGAACGCGAGGACCACCTCCGTTCCGAATATCCGGAGTTCTTTTAGTCCTAGATCTCGGGACGAGATCCTCTCGTAGTGGTGGAGTGTTGTAACACCCCGGATGTAACTTTCCATATTTGTAACTCCAACTCTTGCCATTTTCGGCTATGTGCTATGATATTCCCTTCGTGGTCGGGTTTTGTTATTCGTTTTGCATTTTGTTAATGTCATGCATCTCATATCATGTCATCATGTGCATCTCTTTTGCATACGTGTTCGTCTCATGCATCCGAGCATTTTCCCCGTTGTGCGTTTTGCAATCCGGCACTCCCACATGCACCGGCGCACCCCTCTTGTTTCTTTCCATGAGCGGTTGTTAAACGTTCTCGGAATGGACCGAGGTTTGCCAAGTGGCCTTGGTACACCACCGGTAGACCACCTGTCAAGTTTCGTTCCATTTGGAGGTCGTTTGATGCTCCAACGGTTAACCGGGTAACCGCAAAGTCCTTTTGTTTGTTGCAGTAAAACCCCCTCCAAACAGCCCAATAACCCATCTAAGTCACCTCCATGCTCTCGGTCGTTCGATCACGATCGTGTGGGCGAAAACCGCACTCCATTTGGAGCCTCCTAGCTCCCTCTACCTATAAATATGTGCACACCTCCTCCAAATCCCGGATGAAACCCTAGTCTTCTTCCACCCCGCGCCGCCGGACACGTCCGGTCCGGCCGGACGAAAAGCCGCCGCCTCCCGCAGCCAACCGGGGTGCGACACGTGGCAGGCGCGCCCGCCGCCGCCTGCGGCCCAGAGAGCCCGCATCCGGCCCCCGCGGCCCGAGTCGCCGCCGCCCCCCCGTGCGCCTCCTTCCTCCTCCGCCCGCGCGGCTGCCTCGCCGTCCCTGCCGCCGTTCCCGCCAGCGCCGCCGCTCGTCCCCGCGCCCGGTTCAAGGATCAAGCTGCCGAGTGGTATCAACAAAACAAAGATTCCAGAGGAGGTCGTGTGATTACCTGGGATGATTTCCACCGAGACTTCAAAGCTCACCACATTCCAGAAAGTGTTGTTGAGAGCAAGCGTGAGGAGTTCCGCAATCTCAAACAAGGCAGCATGTCCGTGTATCAATACAATACTCAGTTTCAGAAACTCACTCGCTTCGCTAAGCAAGATGTTCCTGATGAAAAGAGCATGATCTATTAATTCAGAGGTGGCCTCAGAGAAGATCTGCAATTACCTCTCGTGCTTTTTGAGCCGACCAAGTATGATGATTTCTACAATATGGCTCTGAAGCAAGAGGCTGCTCAGCTCAACTCTGAGGCTTCTAAGAAGAGTGTCAGGGACGCAGTTCAGTCTTCTTCTTCCTCACTAGTGGCTGCTAAGCAACAGAAGTTCTGGTTGCCTCCTCCTCCTCCATTTCGTCAGCCTTTCCAGCAGAAGAACAAAGGTGGCCATGGATCTTCCCACCCACCCAACCCTGGCTATCAGAACAAGTCTCAGAATCAAGCTCCAAAGTTGAATGCTCCTTATCATCGTCCACTCTCAGAGGTGACTTGCAACAAGTGTCAGCAGAAAGGTCACTATGCTAACAAGTGCTTCAATCAAAGGCGTCTTTCGCCTCCTCCTGCTGTGAGATCTTCCAGCAATGCAGTGGTCAAGCATAATCCCAAGTCTGCAAAGGTGAACATGATGAATGCAGCTCAAGCGGAGGAATCTACTGATGTGATAATGGGTAATCTTCCTATTAATGACTTTCCTTGCAAAAGTTCTTTTTGACACTGGTGCATCGCATTGTTTCATGTCAAGATCATTTGTTGCAAAGCATGATTTCATTTCGGAAATGTTGGAAAAACCCATGGGAGTTGTTTCTCCGGGCTCTTCTATGAGGGCTACCACAATGATTCCGGATGTTTCTATCAAGATGGGCAACTATAAATTTCTGTCTAAACCTTTTGTTCTTGGAGACTCTGATATTGATCTAATTCTCGGGATGGACTGGCTTTCTAAGCACAAGGCTCAACTTGATTGTGCTGCCAGGGAAATTCATTTGACACGCTCTTTTGAGGATGTTATCATCTATGCCGCTCGTGATGAAACCATTCGGTTATTTTCTCTCAATGAGAAGGGCGAGTTGAATGCAATCTCTCAAATTCCAGTCGTTTGTGAGTATCAAGATGTCTTTCCAGAAGAGCTTCCGGGTATGCCTCCTCACCGGCCAGTTGAGTTCGTTATCGATCTTGAGCCTGGCACTGAACCCGTTTGCAAGCGTCCTTACAAGCTTGGACCCAAGGAGCTGAAAGAATTGAAGAAACAGCTCGATGAACAAGAGCGTCTGGGTTTGATCAGACCGAGTTCATCTCCATGGGGTTGTGGTGTTCTTTTTGTCCAGAAGAAGGATGGCACGGACCGACTTTGTGTCGACTACCGTCCATTGAACAAGAAGACAATCAAGAACAAGTATCCACTTCCCAACATCAATGAGCTATTCGAGCAACTCAAAGGTGCTAAAGTATTCTCCAAGCTTGACCTTCGTATGGGTTATCATCAGATTCGCATTCGTGAAGAAGATATTCCCAAGACAGCATTCAGAACAAGCTTTGGTTCTTATGAATATACTGTCATGTCTTTCGGCCTTGTCAATGCTCCTCCAAAATTCTCTCGAATGATGAATTTCATCTTCAACCCCTATACAGTTGAATTCGTCCTGGTGTATCTCGATGATATCTTGGTCTTCTCCAAGAATAAGAAGGATCATGCCAAACATTTGCGATGGTGCTCGACAAGCTCAGAGAGTATCAATTCTATGCGAAGTTTTCCACATGTGAGTTTTGGCTTGATGAAGTTCTTTACCTTAGTCATATCATCTCTGCCAAGGGCATCGCTGTTAATCCCGAGAAGGTGTCTGCAATTGTGAATTGGGAACCTCCTCAGAATGTCAAGCAGCTCCGCAGTTCCCTTGGTCTTGCAAGCTATTGCCGAAGATTCGTTGAGAATTTCTCTAAGATTGCAAAGCCTCTTTCCAACCTCCTCCAGAAGCATGTGAAGTATGTTAGGACACCTAAGTGTGACGTTGCTTTCAACACTCTCAAAGAGAAACTCGTCACAACTCCTGTCTTAACTCCTCCTGACGAATCCAAGCCATTCGAAGTTTTCTGTGATGCTTCTCTTCAAGGTCTCAGTGCTGTGTTAATGCAAGAGAAGAAAGTTGTGGCCTATACCTCTCGTCAGTTGAAGCCCAATGAAAAGAACTACCCCACTCACGATCTTGAGTTGGCGGCAGTTGTCCATGCATTAATAACATGGAGACATCTCTTGTTGGGAAGAAAAGTGGACATATTCACCGACCACAAGAGTCTCAAGTACATCTTCACTCAGCCAAACCCCAACCTCAGGCAAACTCGATGGGTCAAAATGATTCAAGAGTACAATCCGAGTATTGAATATACTCCAGGCAAGGCCAATGTCATTGCAGATGCTTTGAGCAGGAAGGCTTATTGCAACAGCTTAATTCTCAAACCATTTCAACCGGATCTTTGTGAACCTTCCGCAAGCTGAATCTCCAAGTTGTTCCTCAAGGCTTTCTTGCCAACCTCATAGTCTCTCCTACTTTGGAAGATCAAATTCGTGAGGAACAACTCCTGGATACCATGGTGAAGAAGGTGAAACGTGGTATTGACAAGGGTCTTTCCAAATACAAGAGTTATCGCATTGATGACAGAGACACTTTATTCTTCGAGGACCGGCTCGTGGTTCCTAAAGGTGATCTAAGGAAAGTCATTATGAACGAGGCGCACAATTCTCTTCTTTCCATTCATCCTGGAAGTACGAAGATGTACCATGACCTCAAGTAGTTGTATTGGTGGACTCGAATGAAGCGAGAAATCGCTCAATTCGTGAACGAATGTGATGTCTGTCGAAGGGTGAAAGCAGAACACCAACGACCAGCTGGTCTCCTCCAACCTCTTGCTATCCCAGAATGGAAGTTTGATCATATCGAAATGGACTTTGTGACTGGATTTCCAAAGTCCAAGCGCGGAAATGATGCTATCTTCGTTGTCATCGACAAGCTTACTAAAGTGGCTCATTTTCTTCCAATCAAAGAATCTATCACAGCAGCTCAGTTGGTAGAGCTATACACCTCCAGGATTGTCTCCTTGCACGGCATTCCACAACTGATTTCTTCAGATCGTGTAAGCATCTTCACTTCTAAGTTCTGGGACTCCTTCTAGAAGGCAATGGGCACCAACATTCGCTTCAGCACAGCTTTCCATCCTCAAACTAGTGGCCAAGTCGAGCGAGTCAATCAAATCCTTGAAGATATGCTCAGGGCTTGTGTCATTTCCTTTGGCATGAAGTGGGAAGATTGTCTTCCATATGCCGAATTCTCCTACAACAACAGCTTCTAAGCGAGTTCGGGCAAGGCCCCATTCGAGATTCTATATGGCAGAAAGTGCCGTACTCCTCTCAATTGGTCAGAGACTGGTGAACGCCAACTTCTTGGCAACGACTTAATCACAGAGGCTGAAGAAATATGTAAAGTCATCCGTGAGAATCTCAAAGCCACGCAATCGCGCCTGAAGGGTTACTATGATAGTAAGTATCATGATGTGGCTTTCGAGATCGGAGACCATGTCTACCTCCGCGTCTCTCCAATGAAAGGCACTCGTCGCTTCGGTATCGAAGGGAAGCTTGCCCCTAGATACATGGGTCCTTTCAAGATCATTGGCAAAAGAGGCGACCTCGCCTATCAACTTGAGCTTCCCTCCAACTTCGCGAACGTGCACGATGTGTTCCACGTGTCACAGCTTCGCAAGTGCTTCAAGACTCCTGAGCGCACCATCAAGTTCGAAAAGATTGACCTCCAAGAAGATCTGTCTTATCATGAGCACCCCGTCGCTATTCTTGAAGAAACTGACCGCAAGACTCGCAACAAGTCAATCAAATTCCTGAAAGTGAAGTGGTCGCACCATTCTGACCGAGAAGCCACCTGGGAACGCGAGGACCACCTCCGTTCCGAATAGCCGGAGTTCTTTCAGTCCTAGATCTCGGGACGAGATCCTCTCGTAGTGGTGGAGTGTTGTAACACCCCGGATGTAACTTTCCATATTTGTAACTCCAACTCTTGCCATTTTCGGCTATGTGCTATGACATTCCCTTCATGGTCGGGTTTTCTTTTTCGTTTTGCATTTTGTTCATGTCATGCATCTCATATCATGTCATCATGTGCATCTCATTTGTATACGTGTTCGTCTCATGCATCCGAGCATTTTCCCCGTTGTCCGTTTTGCAATCCAGCACTCCCACGTGCACCGGTGCACCCCTCTTGTTTTCTTTTCGTGAGCGGGTGTTGAACGTTCTCGGAATGGACCGAGTCTTGCCAAGTGGCCTTGGAACACCACCGGTAGACCACCTGTCAAGTTTCGTTCCATTTGGAGGTCGTTTGATACTCCAACGGTTAACCGGGTAACCGCAAAGTCCTTTTGTGTGTTGCAGCAAAAGCCCCCTCCAAACAGCTCAATAACCCATCTAAGTCACCTCCATGCTCTCGGTCGTTCGATCACGATCGTGTGGGCGAAAACCGCACTCCATTTGGAGTCTCCTAGCTCCCTCTAGCTATAAATAGGTAATCCCCCCTGAAATTTTTCGCGGATCAAACCCTAGTCTTCTTCCACCCCACGCCGCCGGACACATCCGGTCCGGACGGACGCTTCCCCGCCGCCGCGGCCCGAGCCGCCGCCGCCCCCGCGTGCGCCTCCTTCCTCCTCCACCCGCGCGGCCGCCTCGCCGTCCTCGCCGCCGTTCCCGCCGGCGCCGCCGCTCGTCCCC